>NC_068421.1:46367910-46667910 GCF_023373465.1 Oncorhynchus keta | reverse complement strand
AGAGATATTGGAATTACACCCGGCCCTTTGAGGCATGTCAAAACGCTGCTCAGCCCGCCTCCTGATACAGCTGTCAAAGCAGCAAGCACACACACACACACACGCAGGCACACACACCTATGCATACGCACGCACGCACGCAAACACACACACACACACACACACACACACACACACACACACACACACACACACACACACACACACACACACACACACACACACCTATGCATACGCAAGCACACACATGCTCCCACATGTATACTCATATGTTCAAATTCACACCCACACACCCACTACAGGACAGAACTATCATGACTCTTTTATATCTCCCACTTAAATGTGCTGTGTTTTTCTTCTCTCGAAAGACTTGTTACTGCCGCTTTTCTTTCATCTTTCCTTTCATACCCCTTGAGCGCGTCGCTTTTCAGAGAGAGAAAAGTGCTTTTTATTTGGTGGTGCTGCAGATGCTCTGCCCCCAGTGTGCTGTTCTGTTGACTCTCGTCTGAAACCCACAGTAAACGCTCCTCCGTCAAGTTCCAAGGGCCATAGGGGTGTAATCATTGTACTCCAAATAAGTAATAACCACAACTGAAAAAAGCTATTTATACATAAGGCTAGTTAAGTGTTAAATGTTCACACCAGAGAATATGTTTCAGACACCGGGAAAAAAAAACACACTAAATATTTTTTTCCCGTATTAATTGAAAAATATATTGGAAAATTATAGTAACGAATAAACACTGAATAAATTATAGCAGTGTTAAAGCTATCCAGTGTGATTCTAAAGGTTTTTTTCTCTTCTCTCTTGCAGACACCTGCAGAACAGGCCAGGGCTCGACTCCAGCTGGTGCTCCAGGCTGCAGGTCAGTGGCTGATCCAAGTACAGTCCTTACACAGGCACCCTATCCTGTATCGAGGAAACACACTTCTGCCCATATAATTACCTCTTCAAATTTACACAGCAATACTTTTGCCCTTTTTGGTAATTTAGCAGACGCTATTAACTCGAGCGACTTACAGTAAGTAGTGTGTACATACATTCACACCTTTTCATACTTTCACACTACTTCATACATTCATATTTGGCCCTTGTTTAGGGCCAAATAGCGTTCTAGTTTGCTCTGTTTTTTTTTTGTAAATTCTTTCCAATGCGTCACTCACTCACTCACTCACTCACTCACTCACTCACTCACTCACTCACTCACTCACTCACTCACTCACTCACTCACTCACTCTAGCCTCCCCAGTCTCCACTACTTCCGGCCCATGTTCTTCCTGTAGGCGAGCGCCTTTCAAACACGCATAAGTCATATTTCATCATCTGAGCTGTGTGTACATTACACTCTTGTGTTTTGAGGAGTCATATTGTGAACCAGATGTGACGGGCTGAAATTGCGCAGAGGGAAACCACTGCGACGTGTTTACAGTCAGGCCTGGCTGTCAGGCCCCATGTTTTTTTATGTGAGGGAGAGAGAGAGAGTGTGTGTGTGTGTGAGTGCAATTAGGTTTGTGTGTGTGTGTCTGCGTCACAGGAAACATATGAAAGGCCCCGACAGCCATGCATCATTTCAGAACCACCCACCCCTGTCTGCTGCACAGGCCTGTGAAAGACATCCTAAACATCCAAGTCCCATACAGACAGACACATACATACATACACACACACACACACACACACAACCTTGTGGAACTTGTGACATCACACTAAATAGGGAGAGGGGGAGATGAGAAAGGGAGGTAGAGAGAGGAGTAGAGGTGAGGAGGGAGTGAGAAAGAGAGGAGGCAGAAAGAAAGATTTAGAGACAGTGCAAGGAAACGAGGGAAAGAGAGGAAGGAAACTAGGGAAAGAGAGGAAGGAAACTAGGGAAAGAGAGGAAGGAAACGAGGGAAAGAGTGAGGAAGGAAACGAGGAAAAGAGTGAGGAAGGAAGCGAGGGAAAGGGGGAGGAAGGAAATGAGGGAAAGAGGGAGGGAGGAAGGAAACGAAGGAAAGGGGGAGGGAGGAAGGAAGGAAACGAAGGAAAGAGGGAGGGAGGAAGGAAACGAAGGAAAGGGGAGGGAGGAAGGAAACGAGGGAAAGAGGGAGGAAGGAAACGAGGGAAAGAGGGAGGAAGGAAACGAAGGAAAGAGGGAGGGAGGAAGGAAGGAAACGAGCGAAAGAGGGAGGAAGGAAACGAGGGAAAGAGGGAGGAAGGAAACGAGGGAAAGAGAGGAAGGAAACGAGGGAAAGGGAGGAAGGAAGGAAACGAGCGAAAGAGGGAGGAAGGAAACGAGGGAAAGAGGGAGGAAGGAAACGAGGGAAAGAGAGGAAGGAAACGAGGGAAAGAGAGGGAAGAGAAAGAGAAGGCAAGGAAAAGAGTGAAAGAGAGAGCAAGAGGATGAATGCTGGCCAGCCTCCCCAGTCTCTCCATGTTTTCCTAATTTCCGTTGGATATGAATGGTGCTGCTATGTTGAGTGTCTGGAGTTGAGTAATTTGTGTTTATATGGTACTGTCACTGCTGCTGATCAGAGGCCTGTGGTTACTATGGAGTTAATATGGACACTGACACGGCAACACAACCTGTCTGTCTCCCCCTTATAGTGCACTACTTTTAACCATGTTTTTCAGAAATCCTATTTGGATAATTCCCGGATCTCCTGGTTATTGCGTTCTAAATCCAGGAATCTTCCAACTGGTATTTCTGGGAATTTTTAAACACTACGCTGGTGGTGGTAGGCCAGTAAGGCAACTACCACTGAATTAGTTAGCAAATAACTTCGGTGCTTTGTCCCAGACACAGATGAAGACTTGTCTCCCTGTTAAATGCATACTCAATAGATCACCTCCATGAGTCTAGGACCAGGCTCAATCTTTGCCTGGAAAAGTGTCTGCAAGTGTCTTTTTAATGGAGGGCCAGGAGTTTAAGGGAAAACTCTGTCTTCTCTATACTATTCTGTGAAATGTACTTACTCTACCTGTAGAATCAACAGTATTTACCTTAATGTCATCATCATCTTTCCAGCCCCATAACGTTGTCTGGTGAGTGTGTGTGTAGATCATAGGCTGACAGTGAGTGTCACTGGACGTGAACGTTACTCCTGAGTATCAGTGGATAGCAGGCTCCTATCGTCTCCCTGGCCTCGCCTGCATGACTGTGTGCTAATAGTGATGCCTGTCTCTGTCTGGGAGAGAGGCTATAGTCCGTGTGTGTGCGTCCGTGTGTGAGCTTGTGTGCACATTATTAGAGACTCACGACCTCCAGCCCCCCCCCAGGCGATACTAATGTACTCCTAATGCCAGCGGGCCGTCATAAAAGAACCCCGGGTTTAAGTGCAGTTCACCTCTGGGCAGCAGAGCAGATAACAGACGGCCAGATGCGCACACACACAGCGTGTTTAATGCACCCACCGTGTCTCTGGCTTTCCTCTTCTCTCCACAGAACCACATCCGTAATAAGCCTTGTATGACCCAATAGAAAGGAAGCCGGCCGCCTCACTCTTTTAGTCGACATTCTAATGTTGCCATCATTCCTCTGACGCCTTCTCAGATTTGGGCAGGATCTTGGATCTCTCTCTCTTCTCTTTAATTTACTATTTTTTTCTCGTTCCCCCCTTTCTCTCTCTCTTCTCTAACTGGTGGTTATCCGGTGAGCTGGGCCATGCTTGGCTTTAGGCTGTGTTTCCCTCCATTCCTTCCCAGGCCTTCTCACCAAGGCAGTGGTTGCGTCTCAAACGG
Source organism: Oncorhynchus keta (assembly GCF_023373465.1). NCBI lineage: Eukaryota > Metazoa > Chordata > Actinopteri > Salmoniformes > Salmonidae > Oncorhynchus > Oncorhynchus keta. The sequence goes on along the minus strand of NC_068421.1, from coordinate 46,664,192 downwards.
CAACCTGTTCTCCTACATAGTGCACGACTTTTGACCAGGGCCTATAGGTGCCCTATTTCTTTAGTAGTGCACTATATAGGGAATCTGGTGCCATTTGGGACAGACAGTGTCTCTTGAGGTAAGGCCAGTTCTGACACCTGCACTGCCGATCCAATGGACGTTCCACTTCCTCTCAGGTCAGAGAGGGATGACACACAGCTGGACAAGTCTGTCTGTGTGTGTTTGTGGTGGTGGTATTATATATATTTTTTAAATACCTTATTTCCATAAGTATTCAGACCCTTTGCCAAGAGGCTCGAAATTGAGCTCAGGTGCATCCTGTTTTCATTGTTCATCCTTGAGATGTTTCTACAACTTGATTGGAGTCCACCTGTGGTAAATTCAATTGATTGGAACACACCGGCCTATATAGGGTCCCACAGTTGACAGTGCATGTCACCAAGCCATGAGGTCGAAGGAATTGTCCGTTGAGCTCCGAGACAGGATTGTGTTGAGGCACAGATCTGGGGAAGGGTACCAAAACATTTCTGCAGCATTGAAAGTCCCCCAAAACACAGTGACCTCCATCATTCTTAAATGGAAGGCTCATTGGCCATAACAAAGAGGGAGACAACGCGAGACAACGCGGAGATAAAGAAATAACAAAAATATATTTATTAAATAAAGTAACCTGTATACAAATGACAATGGTGTGTGTAGCCAGTAGTGTAAGTGAGTGGATGCATGCATAGATGGTGATAATGAGGGGTGTTGAGAGGTGCCGAAATAAACTAACACAAAGAAGCTTCAAAATGCCACAACAAAAACCGAACGGTGTGTCTGCGTGGAGAGAGCCTCTTCGATGTATGGGGGAAGGTGGATTTATCCTCGGGACACACCCGAGCCCAGGTGTGTCCTATTTAGCTGACGACCCTCACAGCTCCACCCACTGACATCCTATTATGGAAAACAAGAGCAGAGAGAAAGAATTCGGGCAGACAGTGGGAGGGTCGTCCAGAAGGACAACCATCTCTGCAGCACTCCACCCATCAGGCCTTTATGGTAGAGTGGCCAGATGGAATCCACTCCTCAGTAAAAGGCACATGACAGCCTGCTTGGAGTTTGCCTAAAGTCTCTCTGACCATGAGAAACAAGATTCGCTGGTCTGATGAAACCAATATTGAACTCTTTGGCCTGGAGGAAACCTGACACCATCCTTACGGTGAAGCATGGTGGTGGCAGCATCATGCTTTGGGGATGTTTTTAGGCAGCAGGGACTGGGAGACTAGTCAGGATCGAGGCAAAGATGAACAGAGCAAAGTACAGAGTTCATTAATGAAAATCTGCTCCAGAGCGCCCAGGACCTCAGACTCGGGTGAAGTTTGACCTTCCAACAGGACAACGACCCGAAGCACACAGCCAAGACAACACAGGAGTGGCTTCAGGACAAGTCTCTGAATGTTCTTGAGTCGCCCGGACTGAAACCTGATCGAACATCTCTGGAGGGACCTGAAAATAGCTGTCCAGCGACGCTCCCCATCCAACCTGACAGAGAGGATCTGCAGAGATGAATGGGAGAAACTCCCCAAATACAGGTGTGCCAAGCTCGTAGCGTCATACCCAAGAAGACTCAAGGCTGTATTCGCTACCAAAGGTGATTCAACAAACTACTGAGTAAAGGGTCTGAATTATATAAATGTGATATTTCAGTTTTTATTTTTGTCATTATGGGATATTGTGTATAGATTGATGAGAGAGAAACATTAATTTAATCCATTTTAAAATAAGGCTGTAATGTAACAAAATGTGGAAAAAGTGAAGGGGTCTGCATACTTTCCGAATGCATAATTCCTTATGCATTTGGAAAGTATTCATACCCCTTCACTTTTTCCACATTTTGTAGAATGGGGTGCCAGGTGGGACACATATATATTATGAGGGCTGAGGTAAGGATGGATCCTACTATTTAGGTGTGGTCTGGTGAATTTGGGGACACATGCACAAAAACACACACACACACACACACACACACACACACACACACACACACACACACACACACACACACACACACACACACGCACACGCACACGCAAAAAAACACACACACACAGACTATTCTAGGGTCCATCTGCACTGCAGGCCCTGACTGATCACCAGAAGCTAGGCCTTGTAATTATAATGTCTGTAATGAGCATGGCCTGTCCTCACCCATTCCATTAGCTCAGTGTTTACACTGTCTGTGCATGTGAGCCATTCACGTGTGTGTGTTTGTACTTGCGTGCGTGCATTTGTCAGTGTGTGTGTTTATGAATTTGTCATTACATCAGGAGCATCTGTTGTCTCTACTCCATTCACCCTTTTAGCCGCTGAGTGGATACTCTAATTGATAGGGAAGCACATGCAGGATGATGACAGAGTCCAAAAATGAACCATCTCCCGTTCTCACCCTCTCATTCTTCTGTATATGCCATCTCTCTCATTGTCTTTCTCTCAACTTGTTTCTCTCACTCTGTTTCCTCCCATCTCTCTCTTTCTCCCTCCCTCTCCTTTTCTCTCTCTCTCTCCCTCCCCTTTTCTCGCTCTCCCTCCATCGCTCACTCTCTGTCTTTGTTCCAGTGAGTATGGTAGAGCAGATGTTGGAGGTTTGTGAATGTTAATGTCCTGACGTTGTCGCCTGCCCACGGTCACATAAGCCCCTGCTCTCTCCTCCTTTCCTCCTCTCCTCTCTGAGCGGCCGCCAGTCTTTCGCTCTCTCTCTCTCGCTCTCCCTCCTGCCTCCCCAGAGATCCTTAAAGCCACCCGCTCACTCTCCCTCCCCCCTCCTCCCCTCTGCGCCTCTCTTTGTCACTCGATGGACTCCAGGACTCTCTCTAGTCAGTAGAAAGCAGATCATCCCCTGGCTAAAGCCTCTCAGGCCTTTGTTGAGCGGGAGCTCTGTGGGCTCTGTGGGCCTGTAATGAGCGCTCTCGGCTGGGCCGCTGGCCCGCTTAATGCTCACTGAGGCCTGGGGGGTGGTAAGGGAGGGCCAGGAGGTGGGTAGTAGGGGGGCAACACTGGCCCCCTATGAAAGAGCTGGAAAGATATGTTTATGGGTCACTTCCTGCCTGGCCTGAGCATTGAGCTGGGGGGGCTTCATCCACACCCCTTGTTTTTTCGGCTATTCCTCTCTCAATCACGCACACACACACGCACTAATCTAATCGATTCAAGATTCAGAGGATTTATTTTTTCCCAAAAACAATGTGTGTGTGTGCGATAGTCGCGTTATGTGTGTTTTTGTACACGTGCAAGTATGTTTGTGTGTCTGTAGTGCCAGGTTCCCACATATGCCCTGTGTAGCGTGATATTTCTCCCTGTCTGTGTCTTTGCCCACTAATCCCCAGTGTCAACATTAGGCCTTTAGATGGCCTTCTGTTGCTCACTCCCCTCAGACACATGTGCCTCTATTCTACTCTCCACCCTCCACCCAGAGTGGCTGTCAATACTCCTTCTGAAAGACACACCAATACACACATGCACGTGAACACACATATGGGTCTTTCGGTAAATAATGTGGCCAATGTGTGACATCGGGATAAACATTTCAAAAGAGTTTGAAACAAAATTAAAAAAGGATTTTCATGCAGTTCCACATGTGTACTTGGAGGAATAAAAGTGAATATATGCAAATAACTTCACCTATATTTAAACTGCATAGAACTATACGTCCTTTAAGCAGGGTTCAAACAGACATTGGCATGTCAAATTCAATGAATTTCAGGGACTTTTTCAAGCACTTTATTGTAGTTGTCAAGGACCTCAATGTCCTAAAATTGTGCAATTTATGTAATTGTACGTATAGGGCCTAATATAGAACCCTCCCCAAAAAATACATGCAGAAAAGTCCAAGAAAGTTGTCCAATTACCACTTTAAAAATAATGTTTTTTTTAAGGCCTTGCCAATGCATTGATAATCAAATTAGCATTGCATTCTAAAATATGTGAGAATAATATGGACATTGCCTAAATAGATTGGATGCATGCATGGCCATTTTCTGACGCTTATGTGGCCGACACAGGCACACATAATAAAGCCATGAGTAGCGGTGACAATAATCTCACCATTTGAATCTCACCATCAATGTTTTTAGAATGAGAAAGTGACCAAAAAACCAGGTACCTTTTTTAATGTTAGGATTTGTATGGGAAGCCAAGTTGTAGCCAACATTCGATGTTGTCTTCCTCATAATAACCACACGTGGTTTTACCGCAACAGAGTATCGCAACACCCTTCAATTGAAATGGTAGGAAACAAACATAAGTGGCCATCTTTCACAAAAACACATAAAAAATCTTATCCCAGATGATTATAAGGAAGCAGGAGAACTTGTAAATTGGCAACAAGGACTTTTCAAGCACCAAATTGAGAAAATGTCTGATTTTCAAGGTAGGCCTATTCCAATACTTGAATTTCTGAGCTCCAAATTCAAGTAGGCTACTTCGAGCCAAATTGCAGGTGTACCATGGAAACCAAAATGTATTTTTCATATTGTGAATAAGCACACTAGGCTATGCACTGTAATTTGGTGTCCTAGGAATAGCGTTGGGTGTTGTACAATAGTTTATCCTACCCAATTGTGCACAATAGACTTGGTGTCCAATCCGAGGCATGAAAACATGAACACATTACTTTGACGCTTTCCCTGTTAAATCCAATGAGACCCTGCTGTAAATTTTATTTGATTTATTTGACCTTTATTTAACTAAGCAAGTCAGTTAAGAACAAATATTTATTTTCAATGACTGCCTAGGAACAGTGGGTTAACTGCCTGTTCAGGGGCAGAACGACAGATTTGTACCTTATCAGCTCAGGGGTTTGAACTTGCAACCTTCCGGTTACTAGTCCAACGCTAACCACTAGGCTACCCTTCCGCCCCATGCGGAGAACAACATATGATGATCAACATCAATTGGCTAGGGACATTAGATCCAACGTGGATCCAGGCACAACTGTCTTCAACAGCGTAACGAATGAGACACCAACATATTCTGGACATTCCTCACTAACACCTTTTTTTCCAGCACTCGGGGTGTCCTCGCAGCTGTTCATTACTTGACTGTAATTCGGAAAATTCCTTCCTGGATCAGATGATGATGTGTGAAAATATCAACCGTAAATAACTGGACACAAGTATGATGCAAAATGATTGAAGAACCACGTTAATGACCGTATCAATTTCAGTTTTAAGTATCAAGATACGGTGACTTTACACAGCATTGTGATAGTTACACAGCATTTCTGAGATCTCTATAAAATAAAACTGTCTGACAGCTAGATCCAGCATTCGTAGTGTTCAATTGAATATATGATAGGACAACTTACACTGCCAGGAAAGTAATGTTTTATGTCACATGATTTTGGACAATCTGTCAAGACACCAACCATGATAAAGTTGTGAATTTTATTGACTAGATATGAGCCCCCTTATATCTTAATGTAATGACATGAAAAAAATACTTATCAACAGCTTTAACAAGTTGTCCGGCATAGGAAATCTTCACTGTACCCTAGGTTATAGAAAGACCCATATGTGTACGTGTACACAAACACACATACGCACATGGCGTACACATGCGGGTACATCATACACAGGTGCGCATGTACAGGCACGCGCACAGGCAAACACTCAAGTAATATCTCACTCTTAAGACATGCGCATAGACACATGCACACCAACACATCCATGTGCACTTCTACACTTGTCCTCCCTGATCTATCAGCTCCTCTATTGCATTAAGGCTTGCATCCTAAATGGCAACCTACTCACATAGTGCACTACTTTTGACCAGAGCTCTGTGTGTGCCATTTGGGACGCAGTTATCAGCTTCCACTCAAATAAACCACTGCTCGCTAGTCCCTCCTTAGCCCCTCATCAATAGGACGTGTTTGCAGAACACCCAGTGGGGTTAAAGGTCATCAAAACCTTTTTTTCTCTATTGGAACCATTGATGACAGAGAAAACAAACACTCCTTAAGATCTCTTCAGAGGAGAGTGGTGAACTTGGCAGCGGCCATACCTCACTGCTAGTGGTATAGCTAGCTATAGTTGGAACACTAACATGGTCTTTCACTGTGTGTGTGTGCGCGTGCGTGCGTGCTAAGCAGACAGGTCTTTAAATGGGAAAGTTGGGAGTCCCCTACTCCCCTTTGGTGATTTGCGATTGAAAACAAAATAGGTGGCGAAGCAGTAGCAAGACACACACACACACACAGGGCTATATAGAGAGCAAGGTCGAGGCTTAGGGGCATGTGATTTGACTAATTCTTACACAGTAAATGGGAGCATTAGGGGTCTCGGGCCCCTCCAGGGGTCCTGTGGCCCGCTAGCAGGGCCCGAACAGATGTGGGCTGAACAGACCACATACATTGAGGGGTGTCACCTCACCCCCTTCTAGAACTAATGGGCTAATTCGGCACGTTTAGGCAACTGCCGCCCTTTGTTGAGGAGCAGGGTGAAGGCGAGAGAGGGCTGAAGGGAGTGGTAACTAAGATGCTAAGACACCACTAGGACAGAGCATCTCTCTCTGTTCTCTTCTTTTTTAATTTAACTCCCTTTATATCCATCTCCCTTCTCCACAAACAATACCAGTCAAAATTTTGGACACACCTACAAATTTTTCTTTATTTGTATTTTTTTCTTCATTGTAGAATAATAGTGAAGACATCAAAACTATCAAATAACACATGGAATCATGTAGTAAGCAAAAAAGTGTTAAACAAATCAAAATATATTTTATATTTGAGATTCTTCAAAGTAGCCACCCTTTTGCCTTGATGACAGCTTTGCACACTCTTGGCATTCTCTCAACCAGCTTCATGAGGAATGCTTTTCCAACAGTCTTGAAGGAGTTCCCACATATGCTGAGCACCCGTTGACTGCTTTTCCTTCACTCTACGGTCCAACTCATCCCAAACCATCTCAATTGGGTTGAGGTTAGGTGATTGTGGAGGCCAGGTCATCTGATGTAGCACTCCATCCCTCTCCTTTTTGGTCAAATAGCCCTTACACAGCCTGGAGGTGTGTTTTGGGTCATTGTCTTGTTGAAAAACAAATGTTAGTCCCATTAAGCGCAAATCAGATGGGATGGCATATCGCTGAAGAATGCTTATAGCCATGCTGGTTAAATTGAATTCCTTGAATTCTAAATACATCATTGACCCCAGCAAAGCACCATCAAAGTGTCCCCAGCAAAGCACCATCACTCCACCTCCTCCATGCTTCACAGTGTGAATCACAATGCAGAGATCATCCGTTCACCTACTCTGCGTCTCACAAGGACAATTTTTGGGTGGAACCAAAAATCTCAAATGTTGACTCATCAGGCGAAAGGAATGATTTCCACCAGTCTAATGTCCATAGCTCATGTTTCTTCACCCAAGCAAGTCTCTTCTTATTATTGGTGTTCTTTAGTAGTGGTTTCTTTGCAGCAAAGGCCTGATTTACTCAGTTTCCTCTGAACAGTTGATGTTGAGATGTGTTTGTTACTTGAACTCTGTGAAGCATTTATTTGGGCTGCAATCTGAGGTGCAGTTTATCTCTAGTGAACTTATCCTCTGCAGCAGAGGTAACTCTGGTTCTTCCTTTCCTGTGGCGGTCCTCATGAGAGCCAGTTTAATCATACTGCGTGATGGTTTTTGCGACTGCTCTTGACACTGTAAAAATTCTTGAAATTTTCTGTTATGACTGACTTTCATGTGTTAAAGTAATGATGGACTGTTGTTTTTCTTTGCTTATTTGAGCTGTTCTTGCCATAATATGCACTTGGTCTTTTACCAAATAGGGCTGTCTTCTGTATTCCACCTATACCGTGTCACAACACAACTGATTAGCTCAAACACATTACGAATGAATGAAATTCCACAAATGAACTTTTAACAAAGCACACCTGTTAATTGAAATGCATTCCAGGTGACTACCTCATGAAGCTGGTTGAGAGAATGCTACGAGTGTGCAAAGCTGTCATCAAGGCAAAGGGAGGCTACTTTGAAGGATCTCAAATATAAAATATATTTTATTTCATAGTTCTACAATGTAGAAAATAAAGAAAAATCCTTGAATGTGTCCAAACTTTTGACTGGTACTGTACATACGCACGCACGCACGTCCACACACACGCACATGCACACCGAACATACACACACTCACACTTTCCTCTCCCTTTTTTTGCTTGTCAGTACATTTTCTATCTTCACGATGTCCCTATATCACAATCATACAATTCCATCCCCTTCTCTCTGTCACACGGTATAGCTGAAGCTGTGTGATTATTAGCTGCACTCTGGACATGGTTGTCACAAACTTCAGACAGTAGTTACTACCTCACTCTCACAAGGTCTGTGTCCCAAAAAGGCACCATTTTGCCTACAGTATGTCGTTCACTACATTGATCAGGGCCTGGTACCTTTTTGCACTACACAGGAAGGGGGGTGCCATTTGGAACGCAACCCAGGGATTTCCCTTGAAGATATGTCCCCCTCCTACCTTCCAAATGCAGGAGAAGCCCATTGTAATAACTGTAACTATGTCATCATAAGTTTGTACTAGCAGGATTATTATCGGGAGAGCAATTGATCTGAGGTGTGGGGTTTGGGGGGTTTCCCCTTACATGATGCTCCATATCTGAACTCCACACTGTACCTGAACAGTCACGAGGTGAAAAATAAATTATGATTATTGTGGCAAATAAACCACATTGTGGCAAAAATCCAACAACTTTGAATTGGAGCTGTTTGAGTTTTGAGAAGACCAGTCACACACATTCAAAATATTGTCATAATCAGTCATTGAGTGAACTGACACGAGATCTGAAAAACAGATTCTGATTATTATACAGGTTTGTAAAATTAACTTTTCGATAGGGTGTCCTGTCATAGTTTTGTGAAGAGCAATAGTAAGACACACAAGTCTTCACATTCAGAATATTTTCATAATCAGTTTGAGTATGTTCCCACGGAGAGAGGACATACAGTCATGTTTCAACCCAAAGCCATTGAATAAAGAAGTTCCAATGTTTAGTTGCTAAATCACACAGGATAGTTCCCTTTTAAATATCTAGCAAGCGATTTGATTCAATGCTCTTTTTTTCAGTTTCCTTAAACCAGTAATTTCGCTTCATTCCCCTCTGTGACAACAACCCAAGCTACATTGTTTTTCTGCCACCATATTTGTCCCAACATCGCAAAAAAAAAGCCCCTTGACGTCGGAATTCCTCCTCTCCCGTCAGTTAAAGGCTGGTTCTGTGATTATTTGAAAGGATAATAGAGGAGTGACAGTCTGTAATTTGTGGCCTGTAACCATTGATCAGACTGGATTTATGTGCCATTACCTCACTGTTCCAGTCAACAGTCGTAATTATGCCCTTCAAAGGAGAAGTGCTCAGCCCGCCGCGCAGCCCCACCAAATACCTGAATAAGCTTTTATCAAAGAGGATGAGGGGGCACCCCCCCCCCCAGACGCACTTAACCGAATTAGACTGATTGAGATTGACACTGTGGCACATTGACTGATACCCATATGGAGGGATGGGTGGGTGGATAAAGGGATGGATGGGTGGAGGGATAGCGGAATAGAAGGATAGAGGGATAGGATTCCTTAATAGAGTAATACGGGAGGGAGGACTGGGAATGGAGCTGGTTTTCTTCTCTTGTTGTGGAATGACAAATCAAATTTTATTTGTCACATGCACCGAATACAACAGGTGTAGGTAGACCTTACCGTGAAGTGGTTACTTAATTGTTCAGCAGTCTTATGGCTTGGGGGTTGAAGCTGTTAAGGAGCCTAGACTCCGGTACGGCTTGTAGTGTGGTAGCAGAGAGAACGGTCTATGACTTGGGTGACTGGAGTCTTTGACAATTTTTTGGACCTTCCTCTGACACCACCTAATATATAGGTCCTGGATGGCAGGAAGCTTGGCCCCAGTGATGTACTGGGCCATATACACTACCCTCTGTAGCGCCTTACTGTTGTATGCTGTGCAGTTGTCATACCAGGTGGTGATGTAACCCGTCAGGATGCTCTCGATGGTGCAGCTGTAGAACATTTGGAGGATCTGGGGAGCCATGCCAAGTATTTTCTCCTGTGCGGGAAACGTCATTGTCGTACCCTCTTCACGACTGTCTTGGTGTGTTTGGACCATGATAGTTTATTGGTGATGTGGACACCAAGGAACTTAACTCTCAATCCGCTCCACTACAGCCCCGTTGGTGTGAATGGGGGCATGTTCACCCCTCCTTTTTGTGTAGTCCACGATCATCTCCTTTGTCTTGCTCACCTTGAATGAGAGGTTGTTGTCCTGGCACCTCACTGCCAGGTCTCTGACATCCTTTGCTATAAGTTGTCAAATCAAATCAAAGTTTATTTGTCACAACAGGTGTAAACCTTATAGTGAAATGCTTACTTATTGGCTCTAACCAATGGTGCGGAAAAAAAGTTGTGTGTGTGTGTAGGTAAATAAAGAAATAAAACAACAGTAAAAAGACATTTGAAAAAAGAGTCGCACGGCTATATACAGACACATGTTAGTCAGGCTTATTGAGGTAGTATGTACATGTAGGTATTGTTAAAGTGACTATACATATATGATGAACAGTAGCAGAAGTGTAAAAAGAGGGGTTGGCGGGTGGTGGGACACAATGCAGCTAGCCCGGTTAGCCAATGTTAGCCGATGTACATGAATGTATAGTTAAAGTGAGGATGCATATAATACAAACAAAGTAGCAGCAGCGTAAAAGGGGGGTTGGGGGGGTCACACAATGCAAATAGTCCGGGTAACCATTTGGTTACCTGTTCAGGAGTCTTATGGCTTGGGGGTAAAAACTGTTGAGAAGCCTTTTTGTCCTAGACTTGGCACTCTGGTACTGCTTGCCATGCGGTAGTAGAGAGAACAGTCTATGACTGGGGTGGCTGGGGTCTTTGACAATTTTTCGGGCAGCTTTGCAGAGCAATTGCTGTACCAGGCAGTGATGCAAACGGTCAGAATGCTCTCGATGTTGCAGCTGTAGAACCTTTTGAGGATCTCAGGACCCATGCCAAATCTTTTTAGTTTCCTGAGGGGGAATAAGCTTTGTCGTGCCCTCTTCACAACTGTCTTGGTGTGTTTGGACCAATCTAGTTTGTCGTTGATGTGGACACGAAGACATTTGAAGCTCTCAACCTGCTCCACTACAGCCCCGTCGATGAGAATGGGGACGTGCTTGGTGCTCCTTCTCCTGTAGTCCACAATAATCTCCTTAGTCTTAGTTGAGCAGTAGGTTGTTATTCTGGCACCACCCGGCCAGGTCTCTGACCTCTTCCCTATAGGCTGTCTCGTCGTTGTCGGTGATCAGGCCTACCACTGTTGTGTCGTCAGCAAACTTAATGATGGTGTTGGAGTCGTGCCTGGCAATGCAGTCGTGGGTGAACAGGGAGTACAGGAGGGGACTGAGCACGCACCCCTGGGGAGCTCCAGTGTTGAGGATCAGCGTGGAAGATGTGTTGCTACCTACCTGGGGGCGGCCTGTCAAGAAGTCCAGGATCCAGTTGTAGAGGGAGGTGTTTAGTCCCATGATCCTTAGCTTGGTGATGAGCTTCTTGCCACTCTTCCATAAAGGCCAGATTTGTGCAATATACGACTGATTGTTGTCCTATGGACAGAGTCTCCCACCTCAGCTGTAGATCTCTGCAGTTCATCCAGAGTGATTATGGGCCTCTTGGCTGCATCTCTGATCAGTCTTCTCCTTGTATGAGCTGAAAGTTTAGAGGGACGGCCAGGTCTTGGTAGATTTGCAGTGGTCTGATACTCCTTCCATTTCAATATTATCGCTTGCACCGTGCTCCTTGAGATGTTTAAAGCTTGGGAAATCTTTTTGTATCCAAATCTGGCATTAAACTTCACAACAGTATCTCGGACCTGCCTGGTGTGTTCCTTGTTCATCATGATGCTCTCTGCGCTTTTAACGGACCTCTGAGACTATCACAGTGCAGGTGCATTTATACGGAGACTTGATTACACACAGGTGGATTGTATTTATCATCATTAGTCATTTAGATCAACATTGGATCATTCAGAGATCCTCACTGAACTTCCGGAGAGAGTTTGCTGCACTGAAAGTAAAGGGGCTGAATAATTTTGCACGCCCAATTTTTCAGTTTTTGATTTGTTAAAAAAGTTTGAAATATCTAATAAATGTTGTTCCACTTCATGATTGTGTCCCACTTGTTGTTGATTCTTCACAAAAAAATAAATTTTTATATCTTTATGTTTGAAGCTTGAAATGTGGCAAAAGGTCGCAAAGTTCAAGGGGGCCGAATACTTTCAGTCACTGTGGGGACGACGTCCTCAATGCACTTATTTATAAAGCCAGTGACTGATGTGGTGTATTCCTCAATGTCATCGGAAGAATCCCGTAACATGTTCCAGTCTGTGGTAACAAAGCAGTCCTGTAGTTTAGCATCTGCTTCATCTGACCATTTTTTTATAGACCGAGTCACTGGTGCTTCCTGCTTAAATTTTCGCTTGTAAGCAGGAATCAGGAGGATAGAGTTGTGGTCGGACTTACCAAATGGATGGCGAGGGAGAGCTTGGTACGCGTCTGTGTGTGGAATGCAGGTGATCTGGAATGTTTTTACCCTCTGGTTGCACATTTAACATGTTGATAGAGAATTGGTAGAACTGATTTAAGTTTCCCTGCATTAAAGTCTCCGGCCACTAGGAGCGCCACCTCTGGGTGAGTGGTTTCCTGTTTGCTTATTTCCATATAGCTGACTGAGTTCGGTCTTAGTGCCAGCATATGTCTGTGGTGGTAAATAAACAGCCACGATAAGTATAGCTGAGAACTCTCTAGGCAAGTAGTGTGCCTTGCAGTTTATCACAATATTCTCTACTTCAGGTGAGCAAAATCTAGAGACTTCCTTAGATTTTGTGCACCAACTGTTGTTTACAAATATGCACATACCCCCCACCCTCGTCTTACCGTAGTGTGCTGTTCTATCCTTCCGGTGCAGCGTGTATCCCGCTAGCTGAATATCCATGTCGTCATTCAGCCACGATTCCGTGAAGCATAGGATATTACAGTTTTTGATGTCCCGTTGGTAGGATATTCGTGATCTTACCTCGTCTAGTTTATTGTCCAATGATTGCACGTTGGCAAGTAATATTGACAGTAACGGCAGCTTTCCTGGTTGTCTTCTGCGGGTCCGGACGAGGCATCCGGCTCTTCGTCCTCTGCGTCGCTTTCTTTTGCGAATAAATGGGATGTTTGCCCTGTGGGGTGTTTGAAGAATATCGTGTGAGTCCTGCTTGCTGCTGCTGTTGTTGTCGGTGATCAGGTCTACTGTTGTGTTGTCAGCAAACATAATAATGGTGTTGGAGTCGTGCTTGGCCAAGCAGTCGTGGGTGAATAGGGAGTACAGGAGGGGACTACGCACGCACCCCTGAGGGGCCCCTGTGTTGAGGATCAGCGTGGCAGATGTGTTGTTGCCTACCCTTACCACCTGGGGGGCGGCCCTGTCAGGAAGTCCAGGATCCAGTTGCAGAGGGAGGTGTTTAGTCCCATGGTCCTTAGCTTAGTGATTAGCTTTGTGATCACTATGGTGTTGAACTCTCAACTGTAGTCAATGAACAGCATTATGACATAGGTGTTCCTCTTGTCCAGGTGGGAAAGGGCAGTGTGGAGTGCGATTGAGATAGTGACATCTGTGGATCTGTTGAGGCAGTATGTGAATTGGAGTAGGTCTAGGGTATCCGGGAGGATGCTGTTGTGAGCCATAACCAGCCTTTCAAAGCACTTCATGGCTACCGACGTCAGTACTACAGGGCGATAGTCATTTAGGCAGGTTACCTTCACTTTTTTGGGTACAGATACCATGGTGATCTGCTTAAAACATGTAGGTATTACAGACTCGGTCATTGAGAGTTTGAAAACTATATTACATTTTAAAAAACATATATATATTTATTTTTTTATAAATATGACCCTTTTCTCCCCAATTTCGTGGTATCCAATTGTTAGTAGTTACTATCTTGTCTCATCGCTACAACTCCCGTACGGGCTCGGGAGAGACGAAGGTCGAAAGCGTCCTCCGAAACACAACCCAACCAAGCCACACTGCTTCTTAACACAGCGCGCATCCAACCCAGAATCCAGCCGCACCAATGTGTCGGAGGAAACACTGTGCACCTGGCGACCTGGTTATATTACAGTTTTTAATGTCCTGTTGGTAGGATAGTCTCGAACGGAGCTCATCCAGTTTATTCTCCAGTGATTGCACGTTGGGCAATAGAACGCATCTCAGAGAAACAGTACATCCTTTGTGTCGGACTCATTAAAGAAAGAATCTTCGTCCAGTTCGAAGTGAGTAATTGCTGTTCTGATGTCCAGAAAGCTCTTTTCGGTCATAAGAGTCCGTAGCAGCAACATTATGTACAAAATAAGTTACAAACAATGCGAAAAAACACACAAAATAGCACAGTTGGTTAAGAGCCCGTAAAAAGGCAGCCATCCCCTCCGGCACCATTCTGTGTACCAGAGGTTTTATGTCAAATTGATTCCTCTGTTTGTTTTATGAGTGTAGTATCCACACTACACAGACGCTCCTGACCGCTCTCTGAATCGTGTGGTTATAGAGTGATTGTGTTAGAAGTTGGTATGATAAGGATAGGTCTTGGTCAAGAGTAGTGCACTATAGGGAGTAGGTGGCCATTTGAGACGCATCCTGTGCCTTTTTCAGGCTGGTTCTGTCGAAGAGAATTAAACAGATTTGTTTTTTTTTGTGTATAATAGAGTTGTGTGTTTCTTCCTTGAGAGTACACTACGTATTTCTGTATTTTCCGTTTGTCAAGCTTGCTGCTTTTCATGATTGCCATAATTTCCATCGTCCCATCAAATGTCATGTAAATTGACATTTCTTATGCATTCACACAAATAAACATACATTTACCCTGATGTAATCACTTTCCCGTAGTTTCAAGTAAGGCAGCGTTTTTTTCCCTGGAAACTCAATCTCCCTTGTGTAAAGTTGTGATGAAATTTGTTGTTTAACTTTTTTTTGCGGAGGGCCCCTTGTTTTGGAAATGAGAGGAGGAGGAGGTGGATAGATAGATGAGCGGTGTAATAGAGGTTGTTAAGCACTTTAGAAGAGAGGGAGAAGAGTGCGTGGGGGGGGGGTGAGTGGTGATGGAAGCCATCTCTTTCTTCTGTTGGCAGATTTCAAACAGCATCTGGTGAGCTCTTGAAACAGAACGTTATGAGTATGTTCAAATCCAAACTGAATAATATCTCTGCCCATCCCCCCTCCTCCTCTTCTTCCCCCTTTTTCTCTTCCTCCTTGTTGTCTGCATTTAAAGCCACATGTTAATGCCGCCCGCTCTCTCTCTCTCCCTCCTTCCTCTCTCTCCCTCCCTCCTTTCTCTCCTCCCCACTCTCGACATGTACACATTTCCGAGAACGAATATTTTTTAATTTGCTACTTTCCATAATTTCTGCAACATATGGTCTAAACGATTTCGATGCAAATGTATGTGCTAATTATTTGCAGACAGAGACTGAAACAGGGCTGCCATTGAAGTGGAATGAAAGCAAATTTGAAATCACCTTAAATTTTGCTAACCATTTACTGTTAAGTAAACTTTGAGAAGTAATTTAATTACATTGGACCGCTGGCAGCTAGAGGCGGTGGCTCGGGGGCTTTTTGGGTATGGACAGGGTGGGGGTTGTTTCTGAATTGGTTGTAGGGAGGTGTAGTTTTCTGGAGGGCTTCTAAAATGGACACGCTGCTCTCTTAACCCCGGAAGCTAGCCAATGGCGCGGCAGAAACACCATTCAGCTTGGAGGCAAAGTCCCCTCGGCCAAACTCTTCCCTAACCCTGGACGACGCTGGGCCAATTGCCCTATGGGGCTCCCAGGTCACGGCCAGCTGTGACACAGTCTGGGATCGAACCCGAGGCTCTAGTGGCCCCTCAGTACTGCGATGCAATGCCTTATAGACCGCTGCCCCACTTGGTAGGCCCCTCAAAAAACTCTTTGACTCAATCCCACCATATCACCACAGTGTTGGCAGACATCTCTGCTACCTCTCCCTCAGCTGTGTATGGTACCACTGTTTTGTTGTGGTTGTAATCCGTCCTTTGTTTTACAGCACTCTGTCTGCCCTGCCCTGCACTCTCATTACTGGTGTCTGTGTGTCTGTGTGTGCGTGCTTGCTTGCATGAGTGTGGGTGTGCACTTTTGGCCCAGGTAGGCTCTTGTAGGTTCTCCCATTCCCTCTGACGGGGCAACACCCATGTGGGTGCTAACCTAAGCTCTTTACGGCCTGTCCGTGTTTCATTCAACTGGAGAAGAGGAGAGAGTGAAGCAAGAAGCACCATGTGCGTAGGCTTGCATGGACAGGCCACTGGGAAACTTGTAAGGTTATTTGATGCCTAGTTTTGCATGATCAAAAAAATCATCTAACTTTGTTGACACATTAGCTGACCATGTAACTCGCTCACCCACTGAGTTCAATTAGGCAGACATGGCTGAAAGTTTACGGTGGCGTAAATAAGTCATGGATCTTGTTTTTCATTAACAACATAAAAATTTGATTTTTTGTTGTTGATATATATATATATATTTTTACAGTTCAACTGTTTGTGTTTTGGTAGTTTGAAAAAGCACCTCCTTCACACTAGCTCTATTATGTACAGTACAGGGTGAGGGTGGGTGTGTGTGTGTGTGTGTGGGGTTGTGTGCACGTGCACAATTTAAGTACTAATAACCTCTTTATTTTAGTTAGCATCGGACCATTCATCATCACTTTATTTAAATATGGAGAAATAATTGTGCCATCCCCAAACCATCGCTAATGGCCTGGTATTCCGCCAGTGTGTTTTCTTTGTTGATCGCAATGAACGAAATTAGAATAAACAACCGTAATCAGGGTCTGATTAATGGAGCTGTGTCCTCAGCGTCGTCCCTCATCGGCGAACACCTGATATCCATCTCATAAACAAATTGTGTTTGACTAAATGGAGAAATTAAATGACGCATTTGATGAGTTTATGATTGACCCCGTCTGACTTGCGCCCCATTACTCGCTGTCTCTTAGGGCGCAGGAACTCGGTGACTAATGTACTGTCAGAGGAGACTGCACAGGATTTATCACAGCCGGCCCCCTGATTAATGGCAGCCGAACGGCGTTTTAATAATTTTATGATTGTGGCAGAGAAAGAGCGTGAGAGAAAGAGAGATATGGAGGGTGAAAGAGAAAGAAAAGGAAGAGGTTGAGATAGAGGGAGGTGGATAGAAGGTAGAAAGAAACAGGGTGATGGAGGACTAAAGAGGGAGAAAATAAGAGGTGGAAAGAGTGGGACGTAGAGAGAAAGAGGGAGCTGGAGGGAGAGAAAGGGAGGGCGCGCTCCTCCCAGATGAAATGTTTTGTGCCCTTGCCGGCTGAGCAGACTGAGGGATGATTATGCGATGTAGATCCACATGAATCTTTCTCTCAACTTGAAAAGTATTTCATACGGTCGTTGAATGAATTTTTCCCCTCATTATTGTATTTACATTTTTTTTTACTCACTGGTGACAACAAATTGGCAACAAATCTGTGGAAACATATACATACAGCACGAGAGAAACGTGAGAACTCAACCTCCAAACTCTGCTTAGTCTCTACTGTATTTTGGATGAGTCTATATTTGGCCTGTTAGGTAAAAACTGCGGTTGTTGACTTTATGAATACGCATTAATAAACAATTTACAAGTAGGTTACGTACCATTAATAGATTAGTACTTGATGAGTACTCTTATATATGTAGTATAAACATTATAAGCATTTATAAGCATTTTCTGAAAGTTATTGTTAACTGCTTCTTGATTGATCTGAAGCACAGAAAGATAAGAGATGGTTACATTCAATCACTCCAAATCTCCCTCTGTGAGCCTCTATCAATGCACCTGTCATGTATTTGCCTCACACCCTATGTGTGTGTGTGCGTGTGCGAGCGAACTGGAGAGCGAGCGTGCGAGCGAACTGGAGAGCGAGCGAGCGAGAGAACTGGAGAGCGAGAGAACTGGAGAGCGAGCGAGCGAGAGAACTGGAGAGCGAGAGAGCGAGCGAGAGAACTGGAGAGCGAGAGAGCGAGCGAGAGAACTGGCGAGCGAGCGAGAGAACTGGCGAGCGAGCGAGAGAACTGGAGAGCGAGAGAGAGAACTGGAGAGCGAGCGAGCGAGAGAGAGAACTGGAGAGCGAGAGAGAGAACTGGAGAGCGAGAGAGAGAACTGGAGAGCGAGAGAGAGAACTGGAGAGCGAGCGAGAGAACTGGAGAGCGAGCGAGAGAGAGAACTGGAGAGCGAGCGAGCGAGAGAACTGGAGAGCGAGCGAGCGAGAGAACTGGAGAGCGAGCGAGCGAGAGAACTGGAGAGCGAGCGAGCGAGAGAACTGGAGAGCGAGCGAGCGAGAGAACTGGAGAGCGAGCGAGCGAGCGAACTGGAGAGCGAGCGAGAGAACTGGAGAGCGAGCGAGAGAACTGGAGAGCGAGCGAGCGAGAGAACTGGAGAGCGAGCGAGAGAACTGGCGAGAGAACTGGAGAGCTGGCGAGAGAGAGAACTGGCGAGCGAGCGAGAGAGAGAACTGGAGAGCGGGCGAGCGAGAGAACTGGAGAGCGAGCGAGCGAGAGAACTGGAGAGCGAGCGAGAGAACTGGCGAGAGAACTGGAGAGCGAGCGAGCGAGAGAACTGGAGAGCGAGCGAGAGAACTGGAGAGCGAGAGAACTGGCGAGAGAACTGAAGAGCGAGCGAGAGAGAGAACTGGAGAGCGAGCGAGCGAGAGAACTGGAGAGCGAGCGAGCGAGAGAACTGGAGAGCGAGAGAACTGGAGAGCGAGAGAACTGGAGAGCGAGCGAGAGAGAGAACTGGAGAGCGAGCGAGAGAGAGAACTGGAGAGCGAGCGAGAGAACTGGAGAGTGAGCGAGAGAGAGAACTGGAGAGCGAGCGAGTGAGAACTGGAGGGAGAGCGAGCGAGTGAGAACTGGAGGGAGAGCGAGCGAGTGAGAACTGGAGGGAGAGCGAGCGAGTGAGAACTGGAGGGAGAGCGAGCGAGAGAACGAACTGGAGGGAGAGCGAGCGAGAGAACGAACTGGAGGGAGAGCGAGCGAGCGAGAGAACGAACTGGAGGGAGAGCGAGCGAGCGAGAGAACGAACTGGAGGGAGAGCGAGCGAGCGAGAGAACGAACTGGAGGGAGAGCGAGCGAGCGAGAGAACGAACTGGAGGGAGAGCGAGCGAGCGAGAGAACGAACTGGAGGGAGAGCGAGCGAGCGAGCGAGAGAACGAACTGGAGGGAGAGCGAGCGAGAGAGAACCGGAGAGCGAGCGAGAGAGAACCGGAGAGCGAGAGAGAACCGGAGAGCGAGCGAGAACCGGAGAGCGAGCGAGCGAGAACCAGAGGGGGAGGGGAGTGAGAGAGAATCACAGGGGGAGCGAGCGAGAGAACTGGCGAGAGAACTGGAGAGCTGGCGAGAGAACTGGAGAGCGAGCGAGAGAACTGGAGAGCGAGCGAGCGAGAGAACTGGAGAGCGAGCGAGCGAGAGAACTGGAGAGCGAGCGAGCGAGAGAACTGGAGAGCGAGCGAGAGAACTGGCGAGAGAACTGGAGAGCGAGCGAGCGAGAGAACTGGAGAGCGAGAGAACTGGCGAGAGAACTGGCGAGAGAACTGGAGAGCGAGAGAGAGAGAACTGGAGAGCGAGCGAGCGAGAGAACTGGAGAGCGAGCGAGCGAGCGAGAGAACTGGAGAGCGAGCGAGAGAGAGAACTGGAGAGCGAGCGAGAGAGAGAACTGGAGAGCGAGCGAGAGAGAGAACTGGAGAGCGAGCGAGAGAACTGGAGAGCGAGCGAGAACTGGAGGGAGAGCGAGCGAGCGAGAGAACGAACTGGAGGGAGAGCGAGCGAGAGAACGAACTGGAGGGAGAGCGAGCGAGCGAGAGAACGAACTGGAGGGAGAGCGAGCGAGCGAGAGAACGAACTGGAGGGAGAGCGAGCGAGCGAGAGAACGAACTGGAGGGAGAGCGAGCGAGCGAGAGAACGAACTGGAGGGAGAGCGAGCGAGCGAGAGAACGAACTGGAGGGAGAGCGAGCGAGCGAGAGAACGAACTGGAGGGAGAGCGAGCGAGCGAGAGAACGAACTGGAGGGAGAGCGAGCGAGCGAGAGAACGAACTGGAGGGAGAGCGAGCGAGCGAGAGAGAACCGGAGAGCGAGAGAGAACCGGAGAGCGAGCGAGCGAGAACCGGAGAGCGAGCGAGCGAGAACCAGAGGGGGAGGGGAGTGAGAGAGAATCACAGGGGGAGCGAGCGAGCGAGAGAGAACCAGAGGGGGAGCGAGCGATCGAGAGAGAACCAGAGAGGGAGAGAAAGAACCAGAGGGGGAGGGAGGGAGGGAGCGAGCGAGCGAGAACCAGAGGGGGAGGGAGCTAGTGAGCGAGAACCAGAGGTGGAGCGAGCGATCGAGAGAGAACCAGAGGGGTAGGGAGCGAGAAAGAACCACAGGGGGGCCGAGCGAGAGAGAACCAGAGGGGGAGCGAGCGATCGAGAGAGAACCAGAGGGGGAGGGAGCGAGAGAGAGAGAACCAGAGGGATAGGGAGCGAGAGAGAAAGAACCAGAAGGGGAGGGAGCGAGAGAGAAAGAACCAGAGGGGGAGGGAGGGAGCGAGCGAGAACCAGAGGGGGAGGGAGGGAGCGAGCGAGAACCAGAGGGGGAGGGAGGGAGCGAGCGAGAACCAGAGGGGGAGGGAGGGAGCGAGAGAGAACCAGAGGGGGAGGGAGGGAGGGAGCGAGAGAGAACCAGAGGGGGAGGGAGGGAGCGAGAAAGAACCAGAGGGGGAGGGGAGCGAGAGAGCACCACAGGGGGGGGACGAGCGAGCGAAAGAGAACCAGAGGGGGAGGGAGGGAGCGAGCGAGAACCAGAGGGTGTGGGGGAGTGAGCGAGAACCAGAGGGAGAGGGAGGGAGCGAGCGAGAACCAGAGGGGGAGGGAGGGAGGGAGTGAGCGAGAACCAGAGGGGGAGGGAGGGAGGGAGTGAGCGAGAACCAGAGGGGGAGGGAGCGAGCGAGCGAGAACCAGAGGGGGAGGGAGGGAGCGAGCGAACGCGAGAACCAGAGGTGGAGCGAGCGAACGCGAGAAC
The DNA here is from genome assembly GCF_023373465.1 of Oncorhynchus keta. Lineage (NCBI taxonomy): Eukaryota > Metazoa > Chordata > Actinopteri > Salmoniformes > Salmonidae > Oncorhynchus > Oncorhynchus keta. The sequence goes on along the minus strand of NC_068421.1, from coordinate 46,643,041 downwards.
CAGAGGTGGAGCGAGCGATCGAGAGAGAACCAGAGGGGGAGAGAAAGAACCAGAGGGGGAGGGAGCGAGAAAGAATTAGAAGGGGAGGGAGCGAGCGAGGGTGAACCAGAGGGGTGGGGAGCGAGAGAGAAAGAACCAGAGGGAGAGGGAGCGAGAGAGAAAGAACCAGAAGGGGAGGGAGCGAGAGAGAAAGAACCAGAGGGGGAGCGAGCGAGAGAGAAAGAACCAAGAGGGGGAGGGAGCAAGAGAGAAAGAACCAGAGGGGGCACGAGCGAGCGAGAGAGAACCAGAGGGGGGCTCGAGCGAGCGAGAGAGAACCAGAGGGGGGGCACGAGCGAGCGAAAACCAGAGGGGGCACGAGCGAGGGGGGCCAGAGAACCAGAGGGGGCACGAGCGAGCGAACCAGAGAGAGAACCAGAGGGGGAACGAGCTAGCGAGAGAGAACCAGAGGGGGAACGAGCTAGCGAGAGAGAACCAGAGGGGGCACGAGCGAGCGAGAGAGAACCAGAGGGGGCACGAGCGACGAGAGAGAACCAGAGGGGGAGAGAGCGATCGAGAGAGAACCAGAGGGGGAGGGAGCGAGAACCAGAGGGTGTGGGGGAGTGAGCGAGAACCAGAGGGAGAGGGAGGGAGGGAGCGAGCGAGAACCAGAGGGGGAGGGAGGGAGTGAGCGAGAACCAGAGGGGGAGGGAGCGAGCGAGAACCAGAGGGGGAGGGAGGGAGCGAGCGAGCGAGCGAGAACCAGAGGTGGAGCGAGCGATCGAGAGAGAACCAGAGGGGTAGAGAAAGAACCAGAGGGGGAGGGAGCGAGAAAGAACCACAGGGGGAGGAGCGAGCGAGAGAGAACCAGAGGGGGAGCGAGCGATCGAGAGAGAACCAGAGGGGGAGAGAAAGAACCAGAGGGGGAGGGAGCGAGAAAGAATTAGAAGGGGAGGGAGCGAGCGAGGGTGAACCAGAGGGGTGGGGAGCGAGAGAGAAAGAACCAGAGGGAGAGGGAGCGAGAGAGAAAGAACCAGAAGGGGAGGGAGCGAGAGAGAAAGAACCAGAGGGGGAGCGAGCGAGAGAGAAAGAACCAAGAGGGGGAGGGAGCAAGAGAGAAAGAACCAGAGGGGGGCACGAGCGAGCGAGAGAGAACCAGAGGGGGGCGCGAGCGAGCGAAAGAGAACGAGAGGGGGGCACGAGCGAGCGAGTGAGAACCAGAGGGGGGCACGAGCGAGCGAGAGAGAACCAGAGGGGGGCTCGAGCGAGCGAGAGAGAACCAGAGGGGGGCTCGAGCGAGCGAAAGAGAACCAGAGGGGGGCACGAGCGAGCGAGAGAGAACCAGAGGGGGGAACGAGCTAGCGAGAGAGAACCAGAGGGGGGAACGAGCTAGCGAGAGAGAACCAGAGGGGGGAACGAGCTAGCGAGAGAGAACCAGAGGGGGGCACGAGCGAGCGAGAGAGAACCAGAGGGGGGCACGAGCGATCGAGAGAGAACCAGAGGGGGAGGGAGCGAGAAAGAACCACAGGGGGGAAGGAGCGAGCGAGAGAGAACCAGAGGGGGAGCGAGCGATCGAGAGAGAACCAGAGGGGGAGAGAAAGAACCAGAGGGGAGGGAGCGAGAAAGAATTAGAAGGGGAGGGAGCGAGCGAGGGTGAACCAGAGGGGTGGGGAGCGAGAGAGAAAGAACCAGAGGGAGAGGGAGCGAGAGAGAAAGAACCAGAAGGGGAGGGAGCGAGAGAGAAAGAACCAGAGGGGGAGCGAGCGAGAGAGAAAGAACCAAGAGGGGGAGGGAGCAAGAGAGAAAGAACCAGAGGGGGGCACGAGCGAGCGAGAGAGAACCAGAGGGGGGCGCGAGCGAGCGAAAGAGAACGAGAGGGGGGCACGAGCGAGCGAGTGAGAACCAGAGGGGCACGAGCGAGCGAGAGAGAACCAGAGGGGGCTCGAGCGAGCGAGAGAGAACCAGAGGGGGCTCGAGCGAGCGAAAGAGAACCAGAGGGGGGCACGAGCGAGCGAGAGAGAACCAGAGGGGGAACGAGCTAGCGAGAGAGAACCAGAGGGGGGAACGAGCTAGCGAGAGAGAACCAGAGGGGGGAACGAGCTAGCGAGAGAGAACCAGAGGGGGGCACGAGCGAGCGAGAGAGAACCAGAGGGGGGCACGAGCGATCGAGAGAGAACCAGAGGGGGAGAGAGCGATCGAGAGAGAACCAGAGGGGGAGGGAGCGAGAACCAGAGGGTGTGGGGGGGAGTGAGCGAGAACCAGAGGGAGAGGGAGGGAGGGAGCGAGCGAGAACCAGAGGGGGAGGGAGGGAGTGAGCGAGAACCAGAGGGGGAGGGAGCGAGCGAGAACCAGAGGGGGAGGGAGCGAGCGAGAACCAGAGGGGGAGGGAGGGAGCGAGCGATCGAGAGAGAACCAGAGGGGTAGAGAAAGAACCAGAGGGGGAGGGAGCGAGAAAGAACCACAGGGGGAGGAGCGAGCGAGAGAGAACCAGAGGGGGAGCGAGCGATCGAGAGAGAACCAGAGGGGGAGAGAAAGAACCAGAGGGGGAGGGAGCGAGAAAGAATTAGAAGGAGAGGGAGCGAGCGAGGGTGAACCAGAGGGGTGGGGAGCGAGAGAGAAAGAACCAGAGGGAGAGGGAGCGAGAGAGAAAGAACCAGAAGGGGAGGGAGCGAGAGAGAAAGAACCAGAGGGGAGCGAGCGAGAGAGAAAGAACCAAGAGGGGGAGGGAGCAAGAGAGAAAGAACCAGAGGGGGCACGAGCGAGCGAGAGAGAACCAGAGGGGGGCACGAGCGAGCGAGAGAGAACCAGAGGGGGGCGCGAGCGAGCGAAAGAGAACGAGAGGGGGGCACGAGCGAGCGAGACCAGAGGGGGGCACGAGCGAGCGAGAGAGAACCAGAGGGGGGCACGAGCGAGCGAGAGAGAACCAGAGGGGGGCACGAGCGAGCGAGAGAGAACCAGAGGGGGGCGCGAGCGAGCGAAAGAGAACGAGAGGGGGGCGCGAGCGAGCGAGTCAGAACCAGAGGGGGGCACGAGCGAGAACCAGAGGGGGGCTCGAGCGAGAGAGAACCAGAGGGGGGCACGAGCGAGCGAGAGAGAACCAGAGGGGGGCACGAGCGAGCGAGAGAGAACCAGAGGGGGGCACGAGCTAGCGAGAGAGAACCAGAGGGGGGCACGAGCGAGCGAGAGAGAACCAGAGGGGGGGCGAGCGAGCGAGAGAGAACCAGAGGGGGGGCGAGCGAGCGAGAGAGAACCAGAGGGGGGGCGAGCGAGCGAGAGAGAACCAGAGGGGGGGCGAGCGAGCGAGAGAGAACCAGAGGGGGGCGAGCGAGCAGGAGAGAACCAGAGGGGGAGCGAGCGATCAGGAGAGAACCAGAGGGGGAGCGAGCGATCAGGAGAGAACCAGAGGGGGAGCGAGCGATCAGGAGAGAACCAGAGGGGGAGCGAGCGATCAGGAGAGAACCAGAGGGGGAGCGAGCGATCAGGAGAGAACCAGAGGGGGAGCGAGCGATCAGGAGAGAACCAGAGGGGGAGCGAGCGATCAGGAGAGAACCAGAGGGGGAGCGAGCGAGAGAGAACCAGAGTGGGAGCGAGCGAGCGAGAGAGAACCAGAGGGCGAGCGAGCGAAATAACCAGAGAGACGAGCGAGCGAGCGAGCGAAAGAACCAGAGAGACTAACCAGAGAGACGAGCGAGCAAGAACCAGAGAGACGTGAGCGAGAACTGGGGAGAGAGAGAGAGAGTGGGAGTGACCGAGAACTGGGGAGAGAGGGAGCGAGCGAGAACTGGGGAACTGAGCGAGCGATAACTGGGGAGAGAGAGCGAGCGATAACTGGGGAGAGAGAGGGAGCGAGAACTGGGGAGAGAGGGAGCGAGAACTGGGGAGAAAGGGAGCGAGCGAGAGAGAGCTGTGTGAAAGCTAGCAAGCGAGAACTGGGGAGAGACAGGGAGCGAGAACTGGGGAGCGACAACTGGGGAGCGACAACTGGGGAGCGAGAGGGAGCGAGAACTGGGGAGAGAGAGGGAGCGAGAACTGGGGAGAGAGAGGGAGCGAGAACTGGGGAGAGAGAGGGAGCGAGAACTGGGGAGAGAGAGGGAGCGAGAACTGGGGAGAGAGAGGGAGCGAGAACTGGGGAGAGAGAGGGAGCGAGAACTGGGGAGAGAGAGGGAGCGAGAACTGGGGAGCGAGAGGCAGCGAGAACTGGTGAGAGGGAGCGAGCGAGAACTGGGAGAGAGGGAGCGAGCGAGAACTGGGGAGAGGGAGCGAGCGAGAACTGGGGAGAGGGAGCGAGCGAGAACTGGGGAGAGGGAGCGAGCGAGAACTGGGGAGAGGGAGCGAGCGAGAACTGGGGAGAGGGAGCGAGCGAGAACTGGGGAGAGGGAGCGAGCGAGAACTGGGGAGAGGGAGCGAGCGAGAACTGGGGAGAGGGAGCGAGCGAGAACTGGGGGAGAGGGAGCGAGCGAGAACTGGGGGAGAGGGAGCGAGCGAGAACTGGGAGAGAGGGAGCGAGCGAGAACTGGGGAGAGGGAGCGAGCGAGAACTGGGGAGAGGGAGCGAGCGAGAACTGGGGAGAGGGAGCGAGCGAGAACTGGGGAGAGGGAGCGAGCGAGAACTGGGGAGAGGGAGCGAGCGAGAACTGGGGGAGAGGGAGCGAGCGAGAACTGGGGGAGAGGGAGCGAGCGAGAACTGGGAGAGAGGGAGCGAGCGAGAACTGGGGAGAGAGGGAGGGAGCGAGCGAGCGAGAACTGGAGAGAGAGAGAGGGAGCGAGCGAGCGAGAACTGGAGAGAGAGAGAGAGGGAGCGAGCGAGAACTGGAGAGAGAGTGAGCCATAACTGGAGAAAGAGAGAGGGAGGGAGCGAGAGAACTGGAGAGAGAGTGAGCGAGACCTGGAGAAAGAGAGAGGGAGGGAGCGACAACTGGAGGGAGCGAGAACGGGATAGAGGGAGTGCGCGAGAACGGGATAGAGGGAGTGCGCGAGAACGGGATAGAGGGAGTGCGCGAGAACGGGATAGAGGGAGTGCGAACGGGCTGATTTATGGTTGACTGATGGCAACCCTGTCATGTTCAACCATGCGACTGTCAACCCTGTTACTTCAATGGCACTCACTGTAGTCAATTAAACATATTTACTTCTTGAGATGGGAAAACATCATTTTAATGAAGTTGAACATGTGCTGTTTATGACTATATGTTTTTTTATTTACCAAGTTACCCAAAATGTACTTTGTGGAACGACCCAACTCCTTCCTCTGCCTCCTTCCCTACATCCCCCTCTCACTTCATCTCGATCTCCCGTCTTCCTTCCCTTCTTCCCTCACTTCCTCCCCCCCTCTTTCCCTTCCACCTCTATGCTTCCCTCTCTCCCATTTACCCCTTTCCTTCCTCTCTCCCTTCTTCCCCCTTTCCTTCCTCTCTCGTTTCTCCTCCTTCCCTCTCACCTCCCCTCCTCCATAACTCCCTGATAGTTTGGCTGTGTGGATGTGCTGTCCAGAATTAGACACAACAATTCTCTTCCAATGACAGAGAAATCCACGTTCCCAATGCAGAGATTGATGGCACCACCGAAACGTGCTACAAATTCATACACACACACACACACACACACACACACACACACACACACACACACACACACACACACACACACACACACCATGGAATCCCCAGACCAATCCCATGGAGGGGTGAAGAGAAATAAACATTTAATTAATCCCCCCATTTTTCCTAAATTGCATATTTCTACCTAATTAGCCAACGTGGCAATCAAGGGGCCTTGAAGTTCCAGCGGCCCAGTTCCCCCACTGTTTAAAGGATAAATAAATACCAGAAATTACGTTGTTGCTCTTTCATCTCTCTCTCTCTCGCACTACAGAAAAGAAGGAATAGTTGTGGAGGAATTATTGCTAGTTTAATCTCCCTCTCTCTCTTTTTTCCCCCATCCCATATTTGCATTCTTCAGGTATTTCTTTGCGTCTCCTTCGCACAGAACTCGGGGTCTCTTTCCACGCTACATCTGCAGGGCATGTGTTCTTACTCGGCAGCGCAGCCTTTTGTGTGTATGTATGTGTGTGTGTGTTTGCTTCTGTGTGCGTGCGACCTCCTATGTAAACATGTCTAAGCCAAAGTGCGGGTTCCAGGATATACTTTTGCGGTGTAAGATATTTGGGGTCAATGTTTGATGATGGAACAGGTCTCTCTGTACCTTGAACATGTATCTTTCATTATAGATGGAAATCTTACTCGCTGACAGCCTCATACCTGAAATATCATGGTAAAGACGTGGAAAGAAGTAGACAAAAACCTGGATGGCGAATGGTGGCACACCCAACAAGACATTCTCCTGACTTTTCCTGTTCTTTTCCTGGTTTTCTTGACCACGTGACCGGTCCGGGAACGGACACCTTGAACCCTCTAGATAGTTTTGATCGACTAAACCACATGGGAGGCCTGTTGAACTGATGGGTGATCTGGTGTGTTCGATCTATGGAGGCCTAGCGCATGTTCATAGCATGATGGGTATTCATGTTGAAGTATGGAGCCGCTTCGTATCCTCCGGGGGTGAAAACAGGATGTTGAAAGTGGCGTTAAAGAAGCGGAGCCCTAATTGACCCTCTCTTGCCTATCGCTCACACACACACACACACCACACACCACACACACACACACACACACACACACACCCTTTTGTCTCCTAATAGGGGTCTATTGGCTTAGCTTTACTGATTAGAAGTTAGCGGTTAGCGGAGGTCCGGTGTATGGTTTTCCCAGCTGCAATGCTTACCTCATTAGCCTAGTTCTATGAGTGTCCAGAATAGAGCAGACATGCTGTTGGGATCTAGAACCTCTAGTCCAGGGCCTGTATTCATAAAGCGTCTCAGAGTAGGAGCGCTGATCTAGCATCAGTTTTGACCTATAGATCCCAATGTGAATAAGATTATATGGACAGGTCTTAGATCAGGACTCTTACTCTGAGATGCTTTGTGGATATGGGCCCAGGTCCCCCTGCCCATAATCTCATTCATAGTGATCTAAAAGGCAAAACTGATCCTAGATCAGCACTCAAATTCTGGGACTACAGCACTCCTGTTCTGGGATTTAGTGAATACAGGCTCTGGTCCTGCAGCTGTCTATCTAGACTAGAGCAGGGAGCAGGGAAATGTGACGGTGCTCAGCACCACCAAGCCACAAATAGAGAGAAACAGAGGACTACATGAACTTTGGCAGGGAGTTGGAGAGAGAAATGGAGAGATGACGAGAAGGGGGCTCGGGATTGTAAAGGGGGGAGGCAGAGTGAATTGAATTGTTTTCGTGAATTGGCCGAGACGTGGTTATAACAGAGAGCGCGGGAGATGGAAGGGGTTTAAATACCGGGCCCCTGTAATATTACTGCCTGGTTTTTCTGTTCCTAAGTCTCCCCCTGCTCTACCATTCCCACACACACAGACACACAGGGTGTGATAGAGAGGAAGCAGCGGATGAGCATCTATGATAAATATATAATCCCCACACATTAAATCCTAGTGGATTACAGCTGGGGGAATTACGGTGGGATTTGGGCTCTCTCCTTTCTCTTCCTCCTCTTCTTCTCTCTGCCCTCGCCTTGTAAACATCTCCACTTGGCCCCGCTTGCCTGCTACAGTACAAGTCCCTTTGATAAGGCAGTTTTCAGCCATTTCAGTTTGGCCCGGGAAAAATGGGATCACTGGATAGAGAGAGAGCGAGAAAGAGAGGGAGAGGGCCATTTTGGAATCCGAGGGAAGGGGAGAAATGTATATTATTGTGAGAGGAGTAATCTCTCCTCCACCTCCTATCCTCTCTTTCATAGAAGGCTTCTGTTGTTCACGTATCTGTCTCAAACCTTTTCTTTATCTTCCAAACACAGACATCTTCGGTATAGGCTAGCCTCCTGATTATTGGTTGTAATCGCTCAACATTTTAGATGATCTGATAGTAGAAAGAAAGTCCTCCAAATCATCTTAACCCCCCTCTCACCAACACGGGGGCCAACAAAACGACTTAATTTTTCCCCCTACAATTTCTTCACTCTGGTGACAAAACAGTAGGCGAACAAATTCCTGCAAATTCCCCCAGAAAAGCTCCGTTAGAACAATGCCAATATAAACCTATTCACTCAATATCTGCCGCTTATGTCACTTGAATGTAAGCCCGGGATTTGCCGGTAAGTAGATTTGAGGCACAATGTAAGTGCAAGTGTAGTTCCTGTAACTTTGTGTGAGCACAGCAAACAGTATAGTTGCCGGGTGAGAGAGTGGGTTTTTGTTTCTGGGCCCTGGTGTTTGCGGCATCAGTTGGTAAAGAGAAATACAGGGGTATATTTACAAGGATGCAAACAGGGAGGGACTTACCTGAACATGCCCAATAAGAAACCCTCGTCTTCTTTGCATTAACTGCTCACTTTCAGTTATAGGTTGTAATTGTTTGGTGCAAACTTTTTTCCTTCTGTCCTCTCTCTCTTTCTTTCTCTTTCTCTCCCCCCGTCTCTCTCTCTCCCTTTCTCCGTCTCTCTCTCTCTTTCTCTCCCACTCTCACACACACCTGTCTGCTCTGGGCAGGTTGATCTCAGGTGGTTGTCTTGAGCTGTGTGTGTGCGCTCGTGTGCCTGCGTGTGTGTATGGCAGGCAGCGTGGGGACCGTTAATTAGGCATGAAGGAGTCCCTAGCCAGCAGGGGAGAGGCTCCTGGGGGAACAGGGGGGACAGATTTAGGGGGTCTCAGGGCACCAATCGGTGGCCAAATCAGCCAGCAGGGGCCCCTGCATTTACCCCCACAATGGGCCCCTGAACAACAGGTCTGTGACAGACAGGAGGGCCCAGTGCCCCACGGGGCCGAGGGGGGGGGGGAGTGCTGATCTGGTATTAGGTCCCACCCTTGTCCATGTAATCTTATTCCTCAAAATCTAAATTATAAAACGGATCCTAGATCAGCACTCTGCACTGAGAAGCTTCATGAATACAGGCCCAGGTGTATAGACATGGTGGTGTATGGTGAAAGCCCTAGGAGGGACATGAGGTTGAATGGAAATGTAGTATTGTGGAGTAATATTAGTGGGGATGTGTACAGTGAGTAATGGTGAGTGGGTCTGATGGAACATTTAGGGTTGCTTTGTCTAAACTAGTTCCTAGCCTGTATCCACAAAGCATCTCAGAATGCTGATATAGAGTCCATATAAGTCTTCTCCATTATGATCTATCCAAACTGATCCTAGATCAGCACTAGATCAGCACTCTGAGATGCTTTGAGAGACTAAGACTGTAAAACATCTTACAGACAGACTATGGTGTGTGTGTGTGTAATATATATATGTATATATATATATGTATATATATATATATATATATATATATATATATATATATATATATATTCTCCCAGCAAGAATGTGGTAAAATAAACCAATACAATTAATAAATATATGTTTTATTTATTTATTTATTTTACCTTTATTTAACCTGGTAGGCAAGTTGAGAACAAGGTCAATTGCGACCTGGCCAAGATAAAGCAAAGCAGTTCGACAGATACAACGACACAGAGTTACACATGGAGTAAAACAAACATACAGTCAATAATACAGTATAAACAAGTCTATATACAATGTGAGAAAATGAGGTGAGAAGGGAGGTAAAGGCAAAAAAGGCCATGGTGGCAAAGTAAATACAATATAGCAAGTAAAACACTGGAATGGTAGTTTTGCAATGGAAGAATGTGCAAAGTAGAAATAAAAATAATGGGGTGCAAAGGAGCAAAATAAATAAATAAATGAAATACAGTTGGGAAAGAGGTAGTTGTTTGGGCTAAATTATAGGTGGGCTATGTACAGGTGCAGTAATCTTTGAGCTGCTCTGACAGTTGGTGCTTAAAGCTAGTGAGGGAGATAAGTGTTTCCAGTTTCAGAGATTTTTGTAGTTCGTTCCAGTCATTGGCAGCAGAGAACTGGAAGGAGAGGCGGCCAAAGAAAGAATTGGTTTTGGGGGTGACTAGAGAGATATACCTGCTGGAGCGTGTGCTACAGGTGGGAGATGCTATGGTGACCAGCGAGCTGAGATAAGGGGGGACTTTACCTAGCAGGGTCTTGTAGATGACATGGAGCCAGTGGGTTTGGCGACGAGTATGAAGCGAGGGCCAGCCAACGAGAGCGTACAGGTCGCAATGGTGGGTAGTATATGGGGCTTTGGTGACAAAACGGATTGCACTGTGATAGACTGCATCCAATTTGTTGAGTAGGGTATTGGAGGCTATTTTGTAAATGACATCGCCAAAGTCGAGGATTGGTAGGATGGTCAGTTTTACACGGGTATGTTTGGCAGCATGAGTGAAGGATGCTTTGTTGCGAAATAGGAAGCCAATTATAGATTTAACTTTGGATTGGAGATGTTTGATATGGGTCTGGAAGGAGAGTTTACAGTCTAACCAGACACCTAAGTATTTGTAGTTGTCCACGTATTCTAAGTCAGAGCCGTCCAGAGTAGTGATGTTGGACAGGCGGGTAGGTGCAGGTAGCGATCGGTTGAAGAGCATGCATTTAGTTCTACTTGTATTTAAGAGCAATTGGAAGCCACGGAAGGAGAGTTGTATGGCATTGAAGCTTGGCTGGAGGGTTGTTAACACAGTGTCCAAAGAAGGGCTGGAAGTATACAGAATGGTGTCGTCTGCGTAGAGGTGGATCAGGGACTCACCAGCAGCAAGAGCGACCTCATTGATGTATACAGAGAAGAGAGTCGGTCCAAGAATTGAACCCTGTGGCACCCCCATAGAGACTGCCAGAGGTCCGGACAGCAGACCCTCCGATTTGACACACCGAACTCTATCGGAGAAGTAGTTGGTGAACCAGGCGAGGCAATCATTTGAGAAACCAAGGCTGTCGAGTCTGCCGATGAGGATGTGGTGATTGACAGAGTCGAAAGCCTTGGCCAGATCAATAAATACGGCTGCACAGTAATGTTTCTTATCGATGGCGGTTAAGATATCGTTTAGGACCTTGAGCGTGGCTGAGGTGCACCCATGACCAGCTCTGAAACCAGATAGCAGAGAAGGTATGGTGAGATTCGAAATGGTCGGTAATCTGTTTGTTGACTTGGCTTTCGAAGACCTTAGAAAGGCAAGGTCTGTAGCAGTTTGGGTCAAGAGTGTCCCCCCCTTTGAAGAGGGGGATGACCGCAGCTGCTTTCCAATCTTTGGGAATCTCAGACGACACGAAAGAGAGGTTGAACAGGCTAGTAATAGGGGTGGCAACAATTTCGGCAGATTATTTTAGAAAGAAAGGTTCCAGATTGTCTAGCCCGGCTGATTTGTAGGGGTCCAGATTTTGCAGCTCTTTCAGAACATCAGCTGAATGGATGTGTGTGTGTATATATATATAATATATATCTATATATATATATATATTTATATATATATTTCTATATATTATTTTTTATTTTAATTTTATTTTACCACATTCTTGCCAAAATTGGGCCAACATGGGTGGACTTCGATTTAATAAACCCATTGAATATACACCATCACAAAGATATCAAGTTATTAGTTTGTTTTAGGCAGGTCCTAATAAACATTATAAGACTAATACAATGTATTTTTAAAAGCATAGAATGGCATATTTTGAGTTTGAATATGTTACTGGTCAGTGCAGCTTATGTGGCTGCGCCTTGCTCATGAAATTAATAGTTATTTTGTTCATTCCACAGACAAGAGACACTCAGGCTACCCTGATCACAGTCAGCACACATGTTATAGTAGGCTAAGGATGTAATTAAATATTTTTCCTCACACAACTTGTGTCATGGCAACGTGTTGGTTGGAAACTCTGTCATCTAAAAAAAAATGTGATGTTTTGAAACAGAGCCCGAGGCAAGCGATTTATAAATGAATAGCGATCTATATTTTCAAAAGCATTTGAGTCTCGCGTTCATATTTCACAACGTCAGCGGACTTTTGGAGTGGTCTATACGCGATCGAGCAAAATAATATCCCTACTCCTGATTTAGGCTTCATTATTGCATGCTAAATGTTTCTGATCTGTGATAGATGAGCAAACACATAGATGGGCTACTATATATCACCACTAATTTGCCCAGCTAGAAAATTAACCAAATATACAGACGGCGATTCAAGTGAAACAAAATCATATTCATTGATTTTGTTTCACAGGCTTTTTGGTCTGGAATAGGCCTCGACTATTAAGCGACTGCGAGTGAAGAGCAAAATAATCAACTTGCGTAACATACTGGCAAAATGTTCTAACTGGCAAAATGTTCTAGTCAGTGCTAATACATGAGCCAACTAGACAAGATGATCATGAGCAGCACTCACCTCAACTAAGCTAACATTACTGCAACCTAGCCTTACCAATATCCAAACGGAGATTCGGTGAAAAGGAAATCGGACATTGATTGATTTATCAGGACCCCACGCTTGTCTCAAAGCAGCGCGAAACGGTGCTGAAATAGTTGACCACACCCGGGTAGGCTATTGCTTCAATCAAATGTATTATAACAATTTGATGCCTTCAACTGCATTAGCCTACTTTATTCCAATATTTATTTTCATTCAGTGATATCCCCACAGTAATTTTTTATGGGTATATCCGGTTGTGGTTAAGAAAACAGTGCATGTGGTGGGCTATGAGAAGAGATGGGTGAAGTGACATGCCTCACAAAGTCTAGAACCACCAGGATGATAGTAGTAAGGGGCGCTGCCTAGCAACCATCAAGAGCTTAAGAGCGTAGCTCGTGCCAATACTGATCTCCGGTGTTAAACATGTATTGTAAATGTTTATCAGCACAGCATTATGACAGCTTTACCGCAGTCATGACTAGGTATGTTGGCGGAAGTAAAAAAAATATAGGCTTTGTCACCAGAAATACCTTTCATATATAAAGAAAAGTCTGCAAACAGTTGGTCGGAAAGACATCTTGGTTTGAAAGGTGTATAAGACTATCTCCCCCTCCATATTGGTCTGTCACTCAGAGGTTTAAGGCACCTATCTGAGAGACTTACGTTAGTCTGTGATTATCCTAATAAATAACAACCTCACACCTGCCACAACCCGGGTCCCTGGTGTGTGTACTGTATATTCATACAGGTCTGGTGAGTGTGTTAGCGTCAGCGCCTGTCCAGGGGTGTTAATCCGGACTCCCCCAGCAGAGCCCCCCTGAGATCCCGCTAAGCCACTTCATTTACTTTGATCCAGTTTGGGGTGGCAGTTAAATTTCCCATAATGCTGTTGATCAATGATTTCCTTTCAGCGCTGATGTAATTAGTCCAGTTTAAGCCAGTTTTGCGCCACAGTTGGGCTTTTTTGGGGCGTGGGGCTGGAATTTATTATTCAGGAGCTTAAAAGGGGGATCGATAAGGGCTAGCAGTTATGCAGAGGGTTGGTTGTGTGTGTGTGTGTGTGTGTGTGTGTGTGTGTGTGTGTGTGTGTGTGTGTGTGTGTGTGTGTGTGTGTGTGTGTGTGTGTGTGTGTGTGTGTGTGTGTGTGTGTGTGTGTGTGTGTGTGTGTGAGAGAGAGAGAAGTGTGTGTGGATGAGTAGGTGTGTGTGTATTTTGGATGTAGAGAGTGGGGTGCAGGTGGTGGACCTGAGCCTCAGGACCTAAACGAAAGAACCGATGGTTCACCCAAAAACTTCTGCTTGACTCTGCCACCCACTTCACTGAATAAATCAAATCTAACATCGGTGCAGTTTCCCGTTGATGATTAACAAAAGCAACTACAATAATTTCAGCATAAACAATTCTGTCCATAATGAATTATTCATTAGATTAAAATATAGACGTGTAATTGCCTTATGAGTTGGTTGTTTTATAAATTAAGTTGATTAAACGGAAGCCCTTTAGCAGGCGGGCCGGATTGAATTTTTCTGGAATGATTAATATGCACAGTCGGTCATATCTAACATTCTCATTATCACTAAAGTGGTATTACCTCACAATTACAGCAAGTCAACACTCCATTTCATAATGCAATTACAGACAATTCAACAAGTCAGCTGAAAATGAAACCCAGGGTTCCTTGATAATTGTGGCTATTAAACACAGTGTAGGGAAATGAGTGTGCACACTGAGTGCTACTGGTTAAGTGTTAAAGGGTGCTTTATAGGCCTAGTGGCAGCTACTGTGGCTGCTGTATAGATGACGTGCATTACCAGGTGAAATGTGGACTGAGGTACAGCATTAGGAGGGTATGCCTACATGTTAGCTCAGTAGAGGTTTACTGGAAGTTTCAAGTTTATTAGAAATATATGAAGGCATTAGTAGTAAGAGAATGTTGCTGTGCATGCGTAGGTTTTGTAAAAAAAATAAAAATAAGAAAACAGTAAGCCTACTTGGAAATGAACTGTTGCAAGCACCATGCTCTGATCAACTAAGCCCTTAAAATCACAATGTACATGGAAAATGTGTTATTTTCCTTGGGTGTTAAAAACATGTCTGACGTTGTTGGCTATGTTAAACAGGAGAAGTCACCAAGAATGATGCTAGTCTTCTTCCTCTCGCTCTGTCTACATCCTAAATGGCACCCTATTCCCCACATAGTGCCCTACTATTGACCAGAGCACTATGGGAATTGCCTCTGTACCCATGCCCTTTTCCCAGAATCCTCCTGAAACGTTGTGACCTGAGTTCCACGCTACAATTTTCACACGGTCCACACTCACATTCAGCCAGGCGCACACAGACGCACACCCTCCCCACACACGCGCCTAAAAAGTTTCCATATCTCACTCCAGAGCTAATGTAAGTGGGGAAGAGACTCCAAACCACTCAATTAGAAGCAAAGGGCTTAGATCAAGGGGAGGAGGGAGAGTGTCTGAGTGTGCCTGTAGTTTACAGAGTCATTGTCTCAGCGTGAATTACAGGCCAGCTGTCCACCCTGCCCTGGCCCACTCCCAAAAAGGTCTCCAGACCTATCATTAACATTACCTGGGCCAGGTAACTTTGTCCCTCTGAATGTTTTGAAATCGAGATTTAAAAATGTTCGAGTTGGGGAATGCTTTTCAGAAATGTATAGTAGTAGCCTTTTAACCTTGTTTTAACCTTGTTCAGGATAATTCACTAATTTGCTGCATCATGACAGTAGTTCTCCGCTGGCATCTGTCTTGATTGACCTGTTTTTTTAAGTTACTAGCTGATCAAGTCGGGGCAATAAAACGAGGCAGAGAGTAGAGTAGTTTCAAATGGAAAGCCAAACTAAGCCTATATCCAAACAAAACCCTGCGAATTAGACAGGCTGAGGTGGCCATGGCTCGTGCTAGCTACGCCAGCCAAGGCCAAGGAACGCAAAGGCTGCTCCACCAAATAAATGAAGGGGGTGTTCTTTTAATTGTGTTGAACAAAACAACAGGGGCTAAGTAATGGGTTTTTAAATCGAAGCACATTTGGAGGGAATTGTGTAACGCCCTGTGTGGGTGTGGAGCAGGGAAGCACAGAGACGGCTGGAGTGGGCGGCATTGTGCGGCGCGAGAACAAAAGGCAAAAAGTTGGCACACGGAGGAGCCTGCCAGAGCTCTGGAATGAAGCACTGTGGCTAATTACCGACACACATTGTGCATTTGGAGGTAAGGCCACAAAAAGTGGATAAAGATTCATTTCATACCTCATCCGCCTCGCTTGGGAGAGACAGAGGAACAAATTCACTAAATTGAAAAAGCGACTGAGCGGATATGGCAGATCAGAAGGAGTCAAGGCTCTGAGTGTTACTACAATACCTTTGTGGCAAGGCCTCCTTCTATCCCTTCCTTTGTCCCCTCCTTTTCTTTCAATCACCTTGACTTTTCTCTTTTTCTCTCTCTCTTCCTCACGCTCCAGCTCTCTCCACCGGCCTTTCCTAGAGGCAAGTGGGAGTCGGGGAGAGATGGAGAAGCTGGGCCTGGCTCCCAGTGCCCAGCGGTGGGGTCTGAGCAGTGGGCCGGTGGGGTGTCTGGTAGTGGAATGACTCCTGTAGGTTGGCCCTCAGCCTGTGGTTGGAAGCTCTCTGTTGGGAGAGGCAGTGTTCAGAGGAGGGTCAAGCTAATCGAGCTGCAGTCTTAGACATAGTCTTTAAATGAACCTATAAGGGATGAGAGAGAACTGTCCTCAAACACTGTGATGCTGAGTGGGATGGCATCAGCTCTTATACAGCACCGGCCAAGAAAGGGAGAGCAGGAGTTGTTAGTGTTTTTATTTCTAGTTTTCAGAAAGAGTTATAACTTCTCTTTTCATGTTTGCTATGTGTCAGTCCAGAGCATCCAAACTTCTGGTCTGCATATTTTTTAATATATTTTTTTATATGGCACACTTTTTTCTAATTTGACGAGGGTTGGAAAATCATCTGTCATCCACAAAAACCGTGGCAGGCCGGGGTGTGTGTGTGTTTTAATTTTGTTTTCCTGTGGAGGAGGCTTGGTGAGTGTACGGCCGCGATTTGGAGATGAAAGACGTAGAATCATCCAGAATCCTGCCCTGCCACTGAACCACTCAAATTCCCTGACAAAGCTGTCAAGCCTCATTTTGCCTCTAACTGCCAGAGTAAAACTTGGTCTTCCATTTGCAATAAACAAGAGTCGAGGCAAAAAGCACCCATTTCAGTCCATGTCAAACCCCACTGACTTTAACCTTTTTGAGTGTGTTTGTAAACAAAAAAATGTTTTGCATCACTGCATTTAATCATTATTTACTCCCATTTGTTGCTCAGAAGGAGGAGAGAGATAGAAGTCAACCCAGGTGGAGCCGTTTAAAGGCCCATCCGTAGTTTGCAGCAGCCGCCCGCAAATTAGATTAGTTCGAAAGTTGTGTACATTTGATCCGATTGTTCTTACGTTTGGCAAACGTGTCAAATCAGCGGGTGCTTTTTAACGAGCTGTAAAACGAGGCTGGTTGCTGCTGTAATGATGGCGAAGGCTCAGACCGGCATTCTCATGTTGTGCCCGTTAGACGGTATGGAAACACCCGATACTGCACTGCTGAGGAGCAGCAAGGCGAGACGGGTGCACATCACATACCGAAATGTAGCCGGCTAAATTGCAAGAGGCGGCACGCACAAATAAATACTTAAAACCTTTTGCGCGATGTGAAATGAATGGCTGTTACATGCTCAAAAACTGGACTGATGTACTCATCATAGTTGGCCAGCTATGACGTTATGTCATTACCTCTGTAAGGTGTTTTGAAACCAAAGGGAGCTCTCCAAGGAGTTTAATTGTTGAGTCTTTCTGAGGGTGATCGTGAGGATTAACAACACAGTGTCTAGTTTGATTTCTGTCCAGCAGTTCCTCCACTGGTGTGAGAGGAGGAAGAAGGCTCACCTCCCTGTCCGTCCGTCCGTCTATATGTCTGGCTGTTCTTTCATGTGTGGAGACCCCCGGGGGGAGCTATACCTGAGAACAGCATAAGTCTGCCTGCTGCACGGACACTCCTTGCATCAGCCTGGGTCGTGTTCATTAGGGCACGCAACTGAAAGTTTTGCAACGGAACGCGAAGAGTAGCATCTCTTATTGGACAGGTGCACGTTGCAACCCCCTGTTTCAGTCTGGATTCCTTCTGTTTGGTGCCTAATGAACACAACCCTGGGCTGGGTTGGCTACAGAGAACCAACATGGTTACAGAACATGCTTACTGCCCTAATTATGACATTGTAGATTTTTTTCTCCAGTCGGTACAGTTTTTTTTGTTGTAACCATATTAGAAGATCTCCAATATAAGATGTGTTCCTTTTTCTCCCTCTGTATCGTATTGTACCTCACTCCTCCTTCCACCTATATCATCCTCCCATCCCATCTCTGCGCACTGCGCAGAGGAAAAATAATGAAAGTGCTCGGCTTGGCCGTAATATTTTTGCCCGGCATGTTAATTTTAAAGTCAAAGGGGCAGCTCCCTTTTCATCATGGCGGAGGCAGTGGGAATATTCAGCACGCTGCAGATGTTCATGAATAATGTCTACGTCCAAACCCCTGGCGCGGGGGAAAGGAGGGAGGAGGAGAGAGGAAAGGGGGGCCGAGGAGGGTGAGTGGGGAGCCGGGGCCAGATGAATTACACGTAGGGGGGATCTGACAGGCGACTCCGAAGCTTTGTGATCATTCCAAAGTTCTAATAATCTCTCTCACCTTCTCCATCTCCCCTGTAATGAAAGAGAATAGGTGATTGCACCTCGGGCTATGTTCCCCGGTTAATGACTCCTCCAAAGGCAGAAATCGGCCAAGGGGAAAAATGAACTTTGAATGAGCGGCGAATTGGCTCTGACAGTGGGATAGACCGTGACACAGATTCTGTAGCAAAACAGACGTGGGCCTAATTGATTATCAATATTTTAAGCAAAGTGGTGAAAATAAGCATTAAGAGATGAGACGGGAGAGAGAAGGGGGTTTGCTTGGGTGCCTTAGAGGGGGGGGGGCTCATTTCTACCACTCTCTCTCTCTCTCTCTCTCCCTGGCCAGTCCTCTCTCTGCCCTGCTCTCTCATTATTTCTCTCTTATTGTTTCACTCTTTTTATCTCTCTGTATAAAATAAGAACTATACCTAGATAGCTGTATTTCTCTTTCTCATACCTGATCGGTCAAAACCCATCGCTCTCGCTATCGTTAGAAAGCTCTTCTAATGATGTGTTCTGTCTCTCTGCTCCCTTCTCTATTTTAGCCTGTAGTGTTCAGTGGAGCGTCTTGTCCTTGCTGTTTGTAGTCCAGGGGCCACGTCCACATCCTCATCTCTCTCCTTCTCCAGAGGGGGCTTTGGACACACACACACACACACACACACATACACAGGCCCAGAGGACCACCAAGTCTCCACCTCCTTTGTCCTCCATGTTTGTTATCTGATATCAACAGTCTTGCTGAGCCCTATTGAGACTACACCGGGCCTGGGTCTCCCTCTTTTCTCTTTCTAAGTGGCCGCCCTCCTGATTCGCCTTGTGTCGGCCGGCCGATTAGCGCCCAGAGTTTGCGTTTCATGTGCGGGGGTCCGGCTCAAGCTGCAAGCCTCCCTCTTCTCGCCCACTCAGTCACAATGAGATCCTGCGCTGTCTGTCAGCGCGGAAACCCAGCCTATTATTCTCCATTCATCACATCAGCACTCTCACCACACAGCAAGTCAGGAACACACACCCTGCTACACACTCGTATACTTCACACTACACCCACACACCATGCGCGCACACCCTTCCCCATCCATGTGCACAATGACAATATGCATACACACACGCTGATACTCTACCACAGACACACATTCTTAGCGGAAATACTCAAGAACACTTAAAGACACCCCATCCTTAAAAATAAACACAGCATGTTAGACATGCATTGTGCGCCCCCCCCCACCCCTCCCTCCATCCCTCCTAAATCCCAGCAGTGGACCAGTTCAAAGAGGCAGTCTCCTGCAACAGCAGAAGGAGAGCGAGCAGCACAGCAGAAAGAGAGGCGTGAGGGAGAGCAGCATAGGGGTAGAGGGAGAGAGAGATACACCAAGGGAGCAAGAAAAGGGCAGAGGAGAGTGACGAAGAGACCTGGTCAGGGTGAGGGTGGAGGGATGGAGGGGGAGAGGTGTCATCCAGTGTCCCAGCCCTCGTGAATATTTCACTCTGATATCTGCATTATGTATTTTCTTCATGAAGCCCTTTCAGGACCTTGTCTATATTTTCTAGTGTTTGTCAAGGCACTTCTATGTACTCTGTTTGGTATAGTGGTATTGAACTCTGGTTGGCTGTTCAACTGAACTGTGGTTGGCTGTTTAGTAAGTGTTTATGTTTTCAACCTCAGGGCTATGTACGGTCCACAAGGTCATCTCACCCTGACTGCGAGAGGCCTGTGATCCTCCATGCCTTTCCCAGAAGCCCTTTTTCTGACTGAAGATGTTGGCCCCCGTACCTAAATGGCAGCGGTGAAACTGAGGAATTATGTGGGCCTGCTGTGCTGAAACACACACACACACACACACACACACACACACACACACACACACACACACACACACACACACACACACACACACACACACACACACACACACACACACACACACACACACACACACACACACACACACACAATCTTCACTCTCCTACTCCTGCACCCACATGAAGTGAGCCCCCTAGCCTTGCTGTGGAAGGTTCTGGCCCCAGGATAGGAGACTAGGTCCCTCGCCTCTGTAACCCATGGGGGGGGCACGTGTGCCTAGGCAACTGGGTGCTCAGGGACCTGGGAGGTCCATGGTGTAGCTGGGTGGGTGAAGACCTGCTGTGGCCCAGGACAGGGGCCTCCACCACCCCAGGATCCTCACCTCATCTCTGGGCACAGAGAGCAGCACCAACAGCCCATAAACAAACAGCAGCATAGTCCACTGGAACTCTTAACTGGTCCTGAATAAAAGCAGTCAAAGCAGAGCCTAAGATGTCTCATGTGGAAAACTAGCCTTTACCGTCTCTCTACCAAGCTGTTGACCTTAAACCTCATGATTCATTCTGATTATTAAGTAGAAAATCACCTGTGGTCTCACATAGACACAGTTTGTTTCCTCTCTGACGGAAAATGCGTAAAAAGTTTTTCTTTTTTTTCCTCATTTGGAAATGTGTTGTCTGATTCCGAGATCGGTGAAAACTGGCTTCTCTGCACCCCTCATATCCCCCCCCAACTCCCCTCCTACTCGCAGCTTGATTGGCATCTGTTGAAAATCTTGGGTGAAAGAGAGAGCGAACGGCTCCTCCTCATCACCGCAAATGGTTTTGAATTAATTGGATTTCTCATCAGCCTGAAGAACTCTGCTTTTATTTCAAGCCTCCACAGTGAGACGTAATTTCTCTGATTGTGCCTCTTCCCCTCCCATAGTCCGACAGTCAGCCTGCGTCCCAAATGGCACCATATTCCCCATATTGTACAAAACTTTTGACCAGGGGCCCATAGGCACCCTATTCTCTATGTAGGGCACTACTGTTAGCAACACCCACCCGTAGCACGCACTCCAGCAGGTATATTTCACTGGTCACCCCCAAAGACAACACTTCCTTTGGCCGCCTTTCCTTCCAGTTCTCTGCTGCCAATGACTGGAGCGAATTGCAAAAATGAAGCTGGAGAATTACATCTCCCTCACTGACTTTAAGAATCAGCTGTCAGAGCAGTTTACCGATCACTGTACATGGCCAATCTGTAAATAGCGCACCCAACTACCTCATCCCCATATTATTACTTAACCTTTTGCGCTTTTGCTCCCCAGTATATCTACTTGCACATCATCATCTGCACATCTATCACTCCAGTGTTAATGCTAAATTGTAATTATTTCGCCTCTATGGCCTGTTTATTGCTTTACCTCTTTACTCTTCTACATTTGCACACACTGTATATAGATTTTTAACAACAACAAAAAATATTGTGTAATTGACTGAACATTTGTTTGTGTGTAACCCTGTTTATGTGTAACTTTTGTTTTTGTCGCACTGCTTTGCTTTATCTTTGCCAGGTGGCAGTTGTAGATGAGAACCTGTTCTCAACTGGCCTACCTGGTTAAATAAAGGTGAAATAAACTGTTGTGCACTAGGGTGATCCATCATCAGGATGGAATAGAACCAGTGTGTAGCCTCGTAATTGAAGCTTTTTCTAAGAATATAGCAGGAAACACAGGGAATAAAGCAGCCTCTGAGACGATTGTCAATGAATAATTGATTGAATTGGTAAGATATCTCGTTCTAATTGTTTTGTTTGTTAATATTTTATGGGCCGTCATTACATTCTCTTGATAGTAGATCAGAGGCCACGGCTGGATGGCAGGCCGTGTAGTTGGTTTGGTGTCTCTGCCCTCCCTTATCAGGGGTGTATTCACTTGGAACCGAACAAAATCAAACAGGACGAAACAGGGAGAGACCTCCCTGAATTTGTCCAATTAAAACTTGTGTTTTTTAGTGCAAAACGTGTGCTGTTGTGAAAAATGTTGCTACAGTGTGGACTAATGAATACATCACATCACTGTTTCAGTGTATTTTTGTCCATAATTGTCTGTGTATTATTGTAAATACATTTTTATCATGCTTCTCTACCCACCTATTGTTCAACTGTTCAATTAAATTAAAGCACCAGCCTGATTCCCTGTTCAAAATTATGCCTTACAAGGTGTACATGAACTGGTTTTAATAGGACTACATGCACTTAAGCCCATCTGCACGTACACACCCACACACAGGCCTCTGGTAATTCTCATCTGTTACTATGGCACACAGTATCCTGTGCCACCTAGTGGCAGATAGTGGCAGTGCCCTGGTGAGAAACACTTCACCTCTTGCCCTCATTATTCCTAACTGTGACGCCACATGCATTCTAGTGCTAAAGGAAGCCTAGAGAGGCCGCAAGGGTTCAATTTCATTTAACGGCTGATAATTTTGTCCTTTCATCCTATTCACTTAAATCTGTCTCTCCTCTCGTCTCCTGGCCTGTGGACGGCTGGATGGATGGATGGATGGATGTGTGTGTGTGCGCGCGTGTGTGTGTGTTCGTATGTGTGTCTGCATTGTGCAGGTTGCCTGGCTGTGGCGCACTGTAAAGTGCATTCCTGATTCAATGGGACATTTCTCCAATCGCGCGGTGCTGCTGCTAATATTATGTTTGTCGTTGGGCGTAAGGTTGATTTATCATGCTTCCTCTTCTCCTGACATTCAGATTCACTTTGATTGGCGGGTGGATAACAGGAACCCCCCTTCTACTCTCCAAACACACACACATACGCACCCACGAACACAAACACACATTCTGTAAACGCACATACACACATTCACATACAGTACAAACACACTCACCCACATACAGCACACACACACATACACCCACACACACACACACACACACACACACACACACACACATACTAGTGATGCGCAGATTGACTTATAACCCGCAGTTGCCGCGGTTATATCTGCGGGGCGGGCGAGTTTAGGGTCATAAAAATATTGTGTTGAATTAAGTAGAAACAATGCATAAAAAAATCCATAAATGTATAATTCTTGTGCAATTCATATCTATAGGCTACGTTGAGGTTTTTCTTTCATAATGTTTTATCTGGTGTTAGTGCCTAAGCTTTAGGGCCAACTGTACGCACGCCAAATACACGCCAAATGGTTTTGAGCAGAAAAAGTTAACTTCGATCCACTGAGGGAAAAAGGACAATGTTTGCGTTTCATTCAATAAGAGAAAAGCTGCGAAATAGAGAGTTGAAAATAAAGAGAAGGGAGGTCCTGAACAGTAGCTTAATGCTTGGGAAAGCTGTTGTGTGATGATTGAGGTGCTATATAAATTAGACAGTCAAAAGACGGGGACTTCATATATGGCACGTCAAGGGAACTGTCCCTAAACGTCTTTGCTGCGAGAGAGAAGCCGAGATGAAACAACAAACTTTCCAGATGTCAGCTAGATTAAAGCTTTCATTCTATCGCTGTATGACATATTTTCAGGTGAGTAAGGGTTTATTTAGTCTTCTAGGGCAGGGGGTGTCACTCATTCCATGGAGGGCTTGGTGTCTGCTGATTTTTCTTTTTTTCTTTCAATTAAGACCTGGGTTATTAGCAATTGCGGGCGAACAAACAGCTGACCCACGCATCACTAACACACACACACACACACACACACACACACACACACACACACACACACACACACACACCCCCCCTACCCACACATCCATAACATGTTGAGGAGTGGGTAATACTCAGAAGCTGACTTTTTTTAGCATCTCTATTTCAGTCAGAACAGTGCTTCTCTACGTTTTTCTATCTCGCTGTTTTCCATTTTGGTTTGATACTATTTGCTTACTGTTAGTCTTTGTTGTTCCGCAAAACTTATTGAGCTGTGTCAGTAGACCAGAGGTTCTGTTTGCATTTCCTGGAGGTTCTTCGAGTGGAGTCTGTAGTGTGTAAATGAGCTCTTCCTCCAGGCTACTCCCTCGCACAATCCACTCTATCTATTCCCCTCCGTCCACTCCATTGTTTGCGTTGATTTCCTCCGGTCCCTTCTCTCGTTAACGTCTCTGTGAATCCCAAATGGCACCCTATTCCCTATTTAGTGCACTACCTTTGACCGGGGCCCGTAGGAGATCCCACGGGGCTCTGGTCAAAAGTAGTGCACTTCATTGTGCATGGGGTGCCATTTCGGACACAGATCATGTCTCGACGTGGCTTAGCTATAGGTGTTTGGGTGATGTGAATGGGATGTTAGAGGGGGTAATAGAGAGCCCTGTTGAGGGAAAGTGATGGATGGTGTTCCCATCTGATTAGTTAGTCAGTGTAGATCAGTCTAAAAACCCTTCCCTCTCCCCCTCCTTACACCACGACCTCCAATGCCACCGCCATCACTACTAGCAGTAGTAGTATGATGCATCCTAAAAGGCACCCTATTCCCTATGTAGTGCACTACTTTGGGGCCCTGATCAAAATGAGTGCACTACGAAGGGAATAGGGTGCCATTATGATACAGACTTAGTAGTAGTAGTAAAACCCCTGCTTTTGGGTTGAAAGGGGAGTGAGCGCCTGATGGACCAGTGACCTTACGAACGAGAGGGAAATGCAGAGGAGACTAGCGGGGTGTGAGGGGGGCAAGGGTTATTCCCCCATGGACCGGACTTCTCTAAGGGGGTGGGGGCTGGATGGGGGTAGAGGTGTGTGTGTGAGGCACACAGGCAGGCAGGGAAGCGTAGCCTCCCGTCCCCCTGTCTGTCTGCCCTCGGTGGGCGCAGTGCTCTAAAGCGGAGCCCCTTTTCCTCACACGGGGGTGTTTGATTTTGATATTCTGGCTTGAGTAATTAATCACAGAGGAGCAGGATGAGTGTTGTTTGGTTTGATTGAGAGGCCTGAGGCTGAAGGAGAGAGCGAAAGAAAGCGAGAGCGCTGGTGCTCAGGGATGGATGGATGTGATGGAGGAGAATAGGTAGAGTTGGGTGTTTTTGGAGTAGGAGTGTGGTGGTGGGGGGGGCTATGCCTCTGAGTCATGCTCTAAGGGGGATTTTCTCTGCCAGTTTTATTTTTTATTTTTTTCATCTTTATTTAACCAGGTAGGCCACCAGTTCTCATTTACAACTGCAACCTGGCCAAGATAAAGCAAAGCAGTGAGACAAAAACAACAACACAGAGTTGCACATGGGATAAACAAATGTACAGTCAATAACACAATAGAAAAATCTATGTACAGTGTGTGCAAATGTAGTAAGATTAGGGAGGTAAGGCAATAAATAGGCCATGGAGGCGAAATAATTACAATTTAGCATTAACACTGGAGTGATAGATGTGCAGATGATGGTGTGCAAGTAGAGATTCTGGGGTGCAAAAAAATCTGTAACAATATGGGGATGATGTGGTTGGGTGTGCTATTTACAGATGGGCTGTATACAGGTACAGTGATCAGTCAGCTGCTCTGACAGCTGATGCTTAAAGTTAGTGAGGGAGATATGTCTCCAGAAGCTGGAGTGATTTTTGCAATTCGTTCCAGTCATTGGCAGCAGAGAACTGTAAGGAAAGGTGGCCAAAGCAGGTGTTGGCTTTGGGGATGACCAGTGAAATATACCTGCTGGAGTGCAAGCAAATGGGTGGATGTTGCTATGGTGACCAGTGAGCTGAGATAAGGCGGGGCTTTACCTAGCAAAGACTTATAGATGACCTGGAGCCAGTGGCGACGAATATGTAGCGAGGGCCAGCCGATGAGAGCATACAGGTAGTAGTGGTGGCTGGTATATGGGGCTTTGGTGACAAAACAGATGGCACTGTGATAGACTGCATCCAGTTTGCTGAGTAGAGTGTTGGAGGCTATTTTGTAAATGACATCGTCGAGGATCAGAAGGACAGTCAGTTTTACGAGGGTATGATTGGCAGCATGAGTGAAGGATGCTTTGTTGGGAAATAGGAAGCCGATTCTAGATTTAATCTTGGATTGGAGATGCTTAATGTGAGTCTGGAAGGAGAGTTTACAGTCTAACCAGACACCTAGGTATTTATAGTTGTCCACATATTCTAAGTCAGAACCGTCCAGAGTGGTGATGCTGGTCAGACGGGTGGGTGCGGGCACCAATCGGTTTAGTTTTACTAGCATTTTAAAGCAGTTGGAGGCCAAGGAAGGAGTGTTGTATGGCATTGAAGGAGGTTTGTTAACATAGTGTCCATAGAGTGAGTAACCGTCTTAATAACGGTAACCTCCAACCTCACACACTCAAAACCTATTTTCCTGTGTGTCTGTCTCTAATACGTGCATACAACAAACATGCTTCTCTATCACACACACGTGTCTTCCTCGCATAAACCAGAATAAGAACAGACTGATTTGAATCCCCCTCTCATATACCTAGAATCCACTTCCTCTACTTATTACACCGTTAAAAATATGTCATAGCCAACGCTGTTTATTGTTCGCCATAATGAAATGCTTAAGAGAAATTGATGCGCCGAGACACAACATTTGAGTGGGCTGCCGCATCTCTCTCAGGCAATTCATCAGTGATGACTCGGTTCCTTCACTCGGGTGATTTCCCCCCAATAATGAAGATGTTAGCCGAGATTAAAAAAGATAGTGCCGAGAATGGCAGGGCTATCAATACGGCCTGTAAATTAATTACGTTTCTGTTGCAGTATATCATTTATTTCAAAGCATTAACGTCTCCGAGGGGCCATTGGGCTTTATTGCTATCTTACTAGTTGATGAGTGAGCGGTGTAAAATTGAGTCTGCAATAACACTACACTTAATGAGTTTAAACTTTTCCAAAACAGAGAGGGGAGAGGAGAACACTGCACTCGAGAACTAATTTGAAATGAATGTGGGTGTACTGTGTTTGTTTGTGAGTGCATACAGTATGTGGAAGTAGAGCGAACAGGTCTTTGTGTGACTGCATATGGATGGACTAGGGGTGTGTTTGCGCCCGCGTGCTAGTGTGTTTACACACACCGATGCACGCCATAAGTTGTGCCCTCTCCCTGTGACTCCTCGGCTGCCGTTTTTGTTTAGTAATTGCCGTAGACAAAACGGCTGTCACACTAGTGCCACGGCTGCTTAACTCAACAGCCACAGTCTGATGTGACTGACGTTCTGCCTCTTTAGCACAATGACTTAGCTCCAAATGGCTTCTAACTTCCCTAATCCCGCCAAGCTACCACCTCCCTTCCATCACCACTAGCCATGGAGTGAGACAGATAAAAGAGGTGAAAAAAGACTGAAAGAAGTGAGACAGTGAAGAGTGATTTGTCATTTATTTTCTGTTTCTGTTTCCCCCCTCCAGC
The DNA here is from genome assembly GCF_023373465.1 of Oncorhynchus keta. Taxonomy (NCBI): domain Eukaryota; kingdom Metazoa; phylum Chordata; class Actinopteri; order Salmoniformes; family Salmonidae; genus Oncorhynchus; species Oncorhynchus keta. The sequence continues at coordinate 46,615,847 of NC_068421.1, read as the reverse complement.
CCTTTACTTGGTTCTCTTATCCTTCTGCTTTGCACACTTTCTCCCTGTTTCTCTCTCTCTCTCTCTCTCTCTCTCTCTCTCTCTCTCTCTCTCTCTCTCTCTCTCTCTCTCTCTCTCTCTCTCTCTCTCTCTCTCTCTCTCTCTCTGTCTCTCTGTCTCTCTCTCTCTCTCTCTGTGTCTCTCTCTCTGTCTCTCTCTGTCTCTCTCTCTGTCTCTCTCTCTGTCTCTCTCTCTGTCTCTCCAGTATACTGCTCGGGGCGATAGCACAAAATCAAACTGTTTATCAATCTCTCATCTCCGCTCTGCCTCCAGGGGATCCTGCCCCCACAAACAATGAAAGTCGGGCCTCACAACGGAGCCAGATCCTATTTAATTACATCAATAAGGAGAGCTACTGGAAAACATTAGTAAAACCTTAATACAAGCTTACCACGCCACTGTTATATAGCCAGCACACTGGTAATGTACACTCATAAACAACAGCATAAACACGGCCAGATATACGCAATATGAATAGATTATGGGGAATATCTGTCAGCATATAGAGAACAATGTTGGCAGTATATCTCTTCGTCTATTAGAGACTCCAGTTCATTGTTGCCTTCCTGACAATTCTGTGATGGGGACTTTGATTAAATTAGGTCATAATAAAACAAAGTGTTGGGGACGGCAGAAGTCTTTCACTTCATTTACACTTCATTCTGTCTTGGCTGGAAGGAGGGGATGAGAATTGTGGGCTCTGTTGAAATCCAATTGTGATTATATGTGTAATTGCAGCTCGGGGAGCCCCGGGGCCTACAGAGCTATGTAGCGACGCCGGGTCTATGTTTCATTCAAATCATCATCGAGGAACGGAAAGACCAAGAGAGAATAATACAAAAAAATGCCATGCAGGCCCCGCCTGCTGCATCCAATCCCGTCCTCCTCCTCTTCTCTGGCTGGATTAGCCGCAGCTCGTTAGCGTGCTAAAATGTAATAATGCAAACATCAGGTGGAATTGGGCCGGCTCCATTATCAGCCTACAAGATGGATGATGTGCATGGGGCGCCACACAAGGGGGCCGGAGGGGCGAGGGGGCTGCAATTTAGATTCAATAAACTAGCAAACCAAGAGGCCCCCCCAGATCTGATTTATCTCTTACTCTACAGCCAGTCGCTTTTTCTGAGCTGATTTCCTATTACTACGCTGGGAGAACAATTCATTGGGATAATACGCAGGCCAAAAGCAGAGCCTGGGTGGCCCCTGAGACCATAAGAAACCAGATCGGGGAGATGGGTTAATAGGTTTAAGAGGAACGATAAGCAATTAAATCTAAGGCCCGAGTTCAGTTATTAAATTCAAGAGTAAGATATTAAACCTAAAGAGTTAGGTGGGTTATTCACCATAAGACTAAGCTAGCTAGGTCTCTATATTAAAAGTGAGAGAGGTTATCGTGTTTATGGGGTTAGGGAACAACAGAGAAAACAACACTTGATACAAATACACTGCTCAGCGACGTGTGCTGGTTATGTTGTTGCTACAAGAGATAAAGAAATGTGCTATTTGCTCTGCTCATGAGGGTTTCTTTCTCTTCCAGCTAAAACCGATGAGGTGCTGAAAGCCAAGGAGAGGAAGGACGAGGAGGCCAAGAAGATGAAGTTGGAAGGTGAGCCTGGTCAATGTCATCAGTTTAGTAGTGGAGGTGGTTCGTGTACACATAATCAATGTTCCCTAAAACAAAAATGTGGCACTGAGCAAATTTCAGAACACTGACCCTGTACCCACTGTAAGTTACAGTTTTAACAGTGGCCAAGTAGGTTATTGTGGCTATTTGATCATAATGTAGGCCTACCAGAGTGGCCTACCATTAAAAACAATGGAGAAAATGCATCCCTTAAAATTTTAACATGGAAATAGCGGTTCTATCATGCAGCCTACAGTAGCAGCCAATGTGTGGCGTTCAATATAGGCCTACATTTATTTATTTATTTTTACATACAGGGCTTGACACTAACCTGTTTATACACCTGTACTTCAGACAAGGAGGTGACTGAAAATGTGAAAATGTGAAAATGAAACCACTTTACAAAAGAAAATGCATTATTATTCCCATACCATTATTACAGAGAACCAGACAAATTATTCTACCCTCTGCCTATTGGCTACTTAGCATATCCAAGCCTGTTTCAAAATAAAACACTGCCCCTTTAAGACAAAAAAAAAGCTCTTTACCTGACTTGCTTTTCAAAGATGTCTAGAACTGTACACGTGTTGTGCTCTTGTAGGAAGCAATCACTCTCCTATTGCTGACTACAAATGGTCTTTAACTGGGCTAATAACTCACTAACTAGCAAAGGATATGAACAAAATGTGCACACGTGGCTACATGCAGCTCTCGCTTTGATCTCAAAACAAGTTCATCTACTCCCGACCACAGCTGTAAACACAGTCCAGTTCAAAGTAAATGGCACAGATCCAAATATGACAATGGTCTATTTTCATACAGGCCTACTGCATCTCTACTTGGTTATGCTGCACATGTCTGTGTAGAGTACGGGCTGAGCTCTGCGCAATAGAATCCTACTCCGATGCGTTCAGTCTATAACAACATCTCTTGCATAGTTTTTGTTCCGGTATGTTGTTGAAAGTGGCTAATATTGCTTTGATTTTATCACTATTGCCACAGTAAAGGGATACATTGATAGTGTTAACTAACTAGGAGAAAACTAGAAAGTTGAAGTTCAATCTAGTGCTTCTCTCCGTGGGCTGATATTTCTTCTGTGCGCTGCGGGGCAGTCCCTGGGGAACTGCGTGGCACTGCCCGCGCATGCGCACAGTTTAGAGGGAACATTGCCCATAATGCTCTGTGTAACATCAATACATACTGGGTTTGTGTAGCTGAGTGGTGGTGACAGACGGATGGGCAGGCAGATGGGCAAGCAGACAGACGTGCTGGCGTACAGGCAGAAAGACAGACAGGCTGAACAGTGAGCAATTGGCCAACTTCTTCAGTCTTCACTTACAGTGCCTTCAGAAACTATTCACACCCCTTGACTTTTTCCAAATTTTGTTGTTACAAAGTGGGATTAAAATGGATTTCATTGTCATGTTTTTGTCAACGAGCTACACAAAATAGTCTGTCAAATTGGAAGAAAAATCTGAACATTTGTAAAAAAATATATATATTAAAAAATTATAATAAATAATAATAATAATAATGAACAGTTTTACACTAATATATCTTGATTAGGAAAGTATTCAACCCCAGTACGTTACAATCACCTTTGGCAGCAATTACAGCCGTGAGTCTTTCCAGGTAAATCTCTAAGAGCTTTCCACACCTGGATTGTGAAACATTTGCCCATTATTCTTTTCAAAATTCTTCAAGTCCTGTCAAATTGGTTGTTGATACTTGCTAGACAACCATTTTCAGGGCTTGCCTTATATTTTCAAGCAGATTTAAGTCAAAACTGTAACTTGGCCACTCAGGAACTTTCACTGTCTTCTTGGTAAGCAACACCAGTGTAGATTTGGCCTTGTGTTTTAGGTTATTGACCTGCTGAAAGGTGAATTCATCTTCCATTGTCTGGTGGAAAGCAAACTGAACCAGGTTTCATCTAGGAAAACACCATGCTGCCACGTTGTGCTGTCTTATGTCTCTCTGTATGTAGTGTTGTGGTGTCTGTCTTGTTGTGATGTGTGTGTTGTCCTACTGTATGCTTTTATTTTTAATCCCAGCCCCCGTCCCTGCAGGAGGCCTTTTGCCTTTTGGTAAGCCGTCATTGTAAATAAGAATTTGTTCTTAACTGACTTGCCTAATTAAATAAAGGTTTAATAAAATAAATACAAAATCACCCGGCGAGTGAACACGCATTTTTAGATCAGTTCAGATCAGAGCGTCGCAGGTGCACATTTGTTGTTATTCTTTGCTAGTTAGCAATTTATAACCCCATTTATAGATAAGTATAGTACCGCAATGGGTAGTTACTGCTTCCTACAAGAGCACAAAACGTGTAGGCTACATTTCAATTAGTCTTTGAAAAAAACAGTCAGGTATAAAGCTTATGTCTATTTCGAGACAGGCTTGAATATGCAAATAAGCCAATAGGCAGAAGGGTCGCCTACATCGTCTAAGTCCTCTGTATGGTAATAATGATACATTTTATTTTGTAAAGTGGTTTCTTGCATCATACAACACAATGCAATGCACAGACCAAGTATAAAATCATTAATTCATGTCAAGCCCTTCATAATGTAAAAACATTTTTAAAAGTTGAATACAATGTAGGCCTGCATTGAACACCTCATATAAGCTACCGGAGGATTATTCATAGAAATCAAAAGCTATATCCATTTGAAAATGTTATGGGATTTGCTCCATTGGTTTTGTTGGTAGGCTTACATTATGCTCAAATAGCCACACAAGCCTTTTGTGTACTGTCTAAAACTGTAAGGGTACAACCTCAGTGATCACTATAAATGCGCCGGGAGTTGCACAGAATTTGCACAAAATTCTTGCAAGGTTCAGGTTTCCGCTCACTAGACCAAACATTTGCTCAGTGCACCCAGAGAATTTGAGGGAACATTGCCCATAACATGATGCAACCACCACTATGCTTGAAAATATGGAGAGTGGGAAGGAGTAATATGTTTGTGGCAAATCCAATACAACACTTTGTATTCAGGACAAAAAGGGAATTGCTTTGCCAATTTTTTTCCAGCAATACTTTAGTGCCTTGTTGCAAATAAGATGCATTTAAAAATATATATTTGTAGTCTGTACAGGCTTCCTTCTTTTCACTCTGTCAATTAGGTTAGTATTGTGGAGTAACCACAATGTTGTTGATCCATCTTCAGTTTTCTCCTATCACAGACATTAAACTGTGTAACTGTTTTAAAATCACAATTGGCCTCATGGTGAAGCCCTGAGCGGTTACCTTGAACGGTTTCCTGAACTTATTTAGGCTTGCCATAACAAAGGGTTTGAATACTTATTGACTCGAGACATTTCAGCTTTTCATTTGTAATTCATTTGTAAAATTTTCAAAAAACTAAATTCAACTTTGACTTTATGGAGTATTGTGTGTAGGCCAGTAACATAACATCTCAATTGAATCCATTTTAGATTCAGACTGTAACACCACAAAATGTTGAAAAGTCGAGGGGTGTGAATACTTTCTGAAGGCTACAAATGAGATTTGCCATACATTTGTGATAGGAACCTGTTACTTAAAACAACCTAAACTCACATTGGACATGGTTAAACACTCCAGCTCCCCCTTTTCACAGCATATAGCACGAACTGTTGTGACATCTGAAATATACATACAATAACATACATTAGTAGATATGGATAGTAGAAAAGTGCTAGGTTACACAGGCAGTACATTTGTCGTTTCAGCCTGTACCTCCCTCCTCGATTCCTCCCATTCTTACACGCAGTGTGTGTACTGCTGCAAGGGGGTCCGCTGCCAAATCTCATTATATATACTGTGTATATACAGTACCAGTCAAACGTTTGGACACGCCTACTCATTCCAGGGTTTCTCTTTATTTTTACTATGTTCTACATTGTAGAATAATAGTGGACATCAAAACTATGAAATAACACGTATGGAATCATGTAGTAACCAAAAAAGTGTAAAATAAAAAAAAACATTTATTTTATATTCTTCAAAGTAGCCACCCTTTGTCTAGATGACAGCTTTGCACAGTCTTGGCATTCTCTCAACCAGCTTCATGAGATAGTCACCTGAAATGCATTTCAATTAACAGGTGTGCCTTGTTAAAAGCTAATTTGTGGAATTTCTGTCCTTAAGGTGTTTGAGCCAATCAGTTGTGTTGTGACAAAGTACGGGTGGTATACAGAAGATAGCCCTATTTGGTAAAATACCAAGTCCATATTATGGCAAGAACAGCTTCAATAAGCAAGGAGAAATGACAGTCCATCAATACTTTTAAGACATGAAGGTCAGTCAATATGGAACATTTCTTCAATCGTTGAAAGTTTCTTCAAGTGCAGTTGCAAAAACCTTCAAGCACTATGAAGAAACTGGCTATCATGAGGACCGCCAGAGGAAAGGAAGACCCAGAGTTACCTCTGCTGCAGAGGATAAGTTCATTACAGTGAACTGCACCTCAGATTGCAGCACAAATAAATGCTTCACAGAGTTTGAGTAACAGACACATCTCAACATCAACTGTCCAGAAGAGACTGCATGAATCAGGCCTTCATGGTCAATGGTCATTCATGGTTCCCTGATGAATTTTCTATCACAGAAGGGGTCCCCGGCCCCAAAAAGTTTGAGAACCCCTGACATAGGGAATGAGGTGCCATTTGGGAAGCAGACAGCATTTCAACAGACATTTTCAAGTAAAGTCAGGAGAAATTTGCTATGGAGCAACAAAAAGTGCTTGCGGTAAAACAAAAAAAAGGCTTCACATGGGATAATGAAAATAAGTCAGTCCTGTCCTGGTGTTGGCCTGAAATGAATGACAAAATGTCAGGGTGCAGGTGGTGATGGCTTTGTGTATGTGCGTGTTTGTGCTTCCATCCATGTACGTGTGCGGACGTAGCTAGAATTGAATTAATTCGATTTCGTACATACCTACCTATACAATGTCTTTCAGAAACAAGGCATTTCATGGCTTTACACCACACACACATACTGAAAACTTCCAGATTGCTGAAGACGTTCAGTGTTATTATTGTTGAGTTGTGGTACATGACATGTTACTAGTGTCTTTACTTGGCTATGTGTAGCACCACATCCATCCTGGAGAGTAATTCAAGGGGTTTGGTAACAGAGTGGGAAACTGTGCATGACCTTTAAAGTTTGGTGACCTTTTAGCCAAATGAAAGCCCGGCCATCAGAAATTAATTAGCCCTGCAAACCTACTCTGGTCTTTCCTCCGTTGGCAGCGAGGACATAAATTAAATCGCTCTCTCTGTTTCGCTCATTTTTTGGTCTTTCATTTTCTCATTCTATTTTTCATTTCTCTTGCTGCGCCGTCCCTCTCCTCCCTCTCCTTCCCCATCTCTCTCTCTCTCCCTCTCTCAGTGGAGACATTGGCAAAGTGTTGAGTAAGTGTGTGGCTCCAGGCTACGGTGCCGAGCTCCCAGTCAAGTAGGTTTCTTAAGCAGAGTTCACGCTGTAATCCCGCCTTTTTTTCGAATCAATTGACTCCTTCCCCCAGCTCAAAGCCACTTCATTCCTCTCTCAAACTGTTCCTGTTTTATTAAGTAACGCGCTGTGCCCACATAGCGCTGCGAGGCTTTGTTTTTTTTAATTCCTGGTCCTCTTTGGGAGACCGGACCGAAATAGTCGGGTGCAAATACAGCTCATCAAAACGCCTCCGCCAACCCAACAGCTGCTTTGGCTCTGACCACGAAGACCGAGAGCTGGCGTCACATGGTAGGCCCCGCCCACTGGCGTCCGGCACCCAAGCCCAGCTTCTCAATGGCCAACTGAATGGAAGATGTGGGCCCAGCGCTTATTAAATGCTGTGTCACCGGGGTCTTCCATGCACTCCCGCAGGAGCTCCTACAGATCAGCCCCGACAAGAACGTTACTGCTTGAACCGTTAAGAAGAACAAAATGACACCAAACGAGATGACGAGAACAGCCACCTACACTACACAAATAGATTTACAAGTCCGACAGTAGTGGTACTAATCAAAACCATTCTTGATTCATGTGGATGCTGTGATATGCACACTATTATTATACCGCAGTACACACTGACTGACCCTGAGCAAAGTGGGTTTTATCAAGAGGGCATCCAGATCAATACTTAACAAAGCATTCTCAACTTGAAAGGGCTGTTATTTTTGTGTCTCTTGTCTGTTTAAGGGAAATAGTAGAGTTGGAAAATGTATCTTTGGAAGAGACAACCACTAGCTATGTACACTACATGGCCAAAAGTATGTGGACACCTGCTCGTTGAACATCTCATTCCAAATTCATGGGCATTGATGTGGAGTTTGTCCCCCGTTTGCTGCTATTAACGTCCTCCACTCTTCTGGGAAGGCTTTCCACTAGAAGTTGGAACATTGTTGCGGGGACTTGCTTCCATTCAGCCACAAAAGCATTAGTAAGATTGTGCACTGATGTTGGGGCGATTAGGCTTGGCTCTCAGTCGACGTTCCAATTCATCCCAAAGGTGTTCGATGGGGTTTAGATCAGGGCTCAGTGCAGGCCGGTCAAGTTATTCCACACCGATTTCGACAAACCATTTCTGTATGGACCTTGCTTTGTGCACAAGGCCATTTTCGTTCTGAAACAGGAAAGGGCCTTCCCCAAACCGTTGCCACAAAGTTGGAAGCACAGAATTGTCTAGAATGTCATTATGCTGTAGAATTAAGATTTCTCTTCACTGGTTTAGCTCGATCCATAAAAAACATCCCCAGACCATTAGGCCTCCTCCACCAAACTTTACAGTTGGCACTGGGGCAGGTAGCGTTCTCCTGGCATCCGCCAAACCCAGATTGGTCTGTCAGACTGCCAAATGGTGAAGCATGATTCATCACTCCAGAGAACGCGTTTCCACTGCTCCAGTGTCCAATGGGGGCGAGCTTTACACGACTCCAGCCGACGCTTGGCATTGCACATGGTGATCTTAGTTTCGGCCATTCAAACCCATTTCATAAAGCTCCCGACGTACAGTTCTTGTGCTGATGTTGCTTCAAAAGACAGTTTGGAACTCGGTTGTGAGTGTTGCAACCAAGGACAGACGATTTTTGCACGATACGCGCTTCAGCACTCGGCGGTCCCGTTGTGTGAGCTTGTGTGTCCTACCACTTTCTGCCTGAGCCGTTGCTGCTCCTAGACGTTTCCACTTCACAATAACAGCACTTACAGTTGACCAGGGCAGCTCTAGCAGGGCTGAAATTTGATGAACTGACTTGTTGGAAAGGTGACATCCTATGATGGTGGCACGTTGAAAGTCACTGAACTTTTCAGTACGGTCCATTCTACAGCCAATGTTTGTCTATGGAGATTGCATGGCTATGTGCTCAATTGTATACACCTGTCAGCAACGGGTGTGGCTGAAATAGCAGAATCCACTAATTTTAAGGCGTGTCCACATACTTTTGGCCATGTAGTATATGTCTGCTGTATGTATTGCTGCCCTGACTTTTGGTTTTAGCTATGGAGTGTGATGCTACACACTAATACCAGGGTTCAGGCCAGTCTGACTCTGTCAGATGTAATGGCTGTGGTCGTCAAACCCAGTGCTCACACTCAAAAAAGTGAATGTATGTTTCATAATGAGAGCGATCAGATCTTTCCACAGTATTTCCCCACCACTAGCCCTCCTTGGTGAAGATTTGAAAAGGTGCAGATGAATCAGGTGTAGCGTGTGCATGTGTGTGGCAGAGAGAGATCAAAACCGGGGCTCATTAGACTGTTAATTCCCCTTCTTTTCACATGTGCAGTTGTTCAGAGGAGCAGGTGACAGAGGCTATAACATCATGCAGTCAATATGGAAATTAGTGTCAAATGCTTAATAACCTCAGCCATTCCCACGCACAGCCATGCCTGTTCAAAGGCATTGTGAATCCTGTGTGTGACTGCAGGATGTTATAAAGGCTAGTGTTGTTTTCCTGTGGTTTATATCTCATATGCCGATGGTATAACGGTAAGGTATTTGAGTCATATGAACTTCTGTCCCTATCATCACAAACCGCTGGCAGATTGGAAGATCATATATTTTAATGAGAAGTTCAATAGCTTTTTAACCCATCTCATTAGAAGGAATATATACTATGGGCTTGCTCTTTTGGCATTAAAACGAAATAACTGTTTGTTTAATTATGCGGTGTGTACGATGGGTCACGGGTTGGGGTGTGTACCTATCTGTGTGTGTCTGTGTTCTGGAGTTAGATGGCGATTAAATATTCAGAGGGGTTGCTCCCCTTCTCCCGACCCTGCTGCGGCCACTAACACATCATCACCATATAACTAGCTCTGTTGTCAATCACCAGCCCCATGCTAAAGAGGCAAATGTATGGTCTTCATCTCTGGCCTGGCCGTAGAACAGAAAAAAGCGAAGTAACAAGGAAGTGACTGGGAGAGAAAATGGCCAAACCAACAGAGATGCCTTTTCTTTTCACCTTCTCCTGGAGAGGAGAACATAGTACCCACATGGAGAAACGGTCGTACATTTAGTGTTCTAACGTTACACACCTAGCTTGAATTAGAGTGCTGGTTAGTGGTTAGCCTTGCCTTCGTCTCTGGTAGTAGGCCAATCTATCTGCATTAATTTGCAATGTTTGAATACATATTTTGTTGAAGTAAAACGGTGTGATTCTGCCCCATTTTAATCATGTGTAACATCCTAATGTTTTCGCTAACCTACCCCTTTTATTACACCGCACGTAAAAGTGGGCGTGCATACGGGCCACATGCGCTATCACGTCTTATAATAAATTATGGGCTCCGTATTCTAATTAAAAATAATAATTAGGCTGCTGGATAACAAACTCCTAATCTTCATGTGCCTCAATTTGTATCTTTGGTTGTAATACAAATTTAAAAAATCAGGAAATGAGAGGAAAGTGAGAGTGAGATTGGACGGACGTTGGACGCTTTAATGTAATCTTCCTGCAAATCAAATTATTTGACCTCGAAAGCCTAACAATACAAACTCCTACCGGACTGCTGTTAAATATTTAGCATGCGCCCTGTCATGAATACAAATGGGGCGCAAATTAGAATCTACAGGCGTCTGACCCCCCTATCACACCCGGGGAGCACTGGGGCTCTTGCTGCTTTAAATGTTTTAATTACCGGGCGGGCAGGAGGATCCTGCTGCAGCAGCACTTGAAGGACAAGCAGAGATATTCAGCACCTGGTAAACATCGGTGTTCCTGTGTCGATTATCTCTCTGCATCAAGTGTAATGTGGGAGATGCGCTGATGATGAGACACGGTGAATAACGTCAACGAATTGTCATGCACTTGTCATTTGGCCTAATGCCATGTTGCTACTGTAGGCTATACATGGTGGATACATTTTCCTATGAGGCTCTTCTTCCCGTAATTTCTAGGGTATCTTCTTGATGCTCCGAGAAAGCATCCTGTAATTTCTATTGTGGCTTTGACAGAATACCATTCACAGTAATTTTGATGTAAGAAAATCTGGTTTGTATTGACCTGCTATCGATCCTGGGGTGGACTCATCACGTCGTTTAGCGGCAGTGCTTTGCGATGGATCACCTTATTTGGTTGTTTATATGTTTCAATATCAATACAATAAGGTCTTGACCGTGTTGAGGAATATTACACTGACAGTTCACCCGGTATGGCGTTTGTTTGATTCTTGGATTAAAAAGGTGAATGAATACTGCCTTATTTGGAGTGGCCAATCATTTACGCATTTATAGGCTACAGTAGATGTAAACGTTGTAAATGCTGACTTTGCAGAAACAACTGACTTTACAATATCGTCGTCCATGTAGGACTATTAGCCTACTTATTCCACCGACATTTTTGTCTCTCCTTAATGATGTTTGATTTGGAGTCGAATTGGTGTCCACCAGTCGATTCAACGTCCTTTTATTTTCTTCCCCCTCCCCATTCAGTTTTGCTGTTGGGCAACCCCGCATTGAAATTATTAGTTATGCCTGGCTTGTAAGCAGTTAATCAGAGTTATGGACCCTGGGGAAATACATTTGGCAGAAAATCCGTGTGAGAAGATTTAATTATCACGCGAGACCTTTTCCCTCAGCTGGCCCAGTGAACCCCAGAAACTCCCGCGCTGCTGCAGCCAAATGTGCGCGGACGCCAGCCTTCTCCCAATTTGTTCCCGCGCTCAGTGATAAGCCAAGCAATTACTGCTTTATTGATTTTTCATCACCGCAAATTTAAAGTAGTTTTTTTTTCACTCTTTGAAAAGCCATGGTGTGTGATTAAGTGAGGCGAGGCCCCTTTCTACCCCATCCATCCTTCCCTCTGAGGTTAAGCGGAAAAGTGGATCCGCGTGGCAAATTCTAATAACCCCGGGTCGACCCCTGTTGTTGTCGGATAATGTGATGCCACACGGCTTTCTCAGTGTGGGACACCCGGGGACTCAACCAAACGTCAGTGCATGGAGGGGTATCAACCGAAATGTTTAACTTGCCCTATGAAGCAAAAATGGAAGCAGCCCGCCAATACCTTTAGTAGTGTCCTATTAGCCCACATTATTCAGATGTTGCGCGCGTGCCTCTGCTGTGCACAGCACAGGTCAAGTGGATGGATGATTGACAGCACCCTTTCACCCGTGTTGATCACTAATCGTTTTACGGGTCACTCTTATCAATTACCCCGTTGTCTGTGGAGTGATGAACCTTCCTTCATATGTCAACAAAATCACAAGAAGAACATATTGATGTTGATACCACATTTCTGTCACTGTTTTAGAAATGTATTCATCTTTGTTGCTATCATTCAGACATGGAAAGTGATATCCTCTCAATTAAATACATCTGATTTGTATAATGTAATTAATATGATAATAATCAATTGTCATTGGTATTCCATATTTAGTTGCTGCCCAGTAAAAGTCTACAAGTACATTATATTTCATAAGAATTTGAAATAATTGGCTAGGTCTCCCTTGTAATTAAGGTCTTTTGACTTCAACAGGATTTCTTGGAAAAAATAAAGGTTTACACACAGTACCCAATGACAGGGAAAAATCTAATTTATTGAAAATGAAATACAAAAATCTAATTTACATAAGTATTCACACTCCTGAGTCAATACATGTGGTGAATCTTTCTGGGTCAGTCTCTAAGAGCTTTGCACACCTGGATTGTACAATATTTGCACATTATTATTTTTTTTAATTCTTCAAACTTGCTCGACAGCCATTTTCAAGTCTTGCCATAGATTCTCAAGCCATAACATCCAATGTCAACTTGGTAAGCAACTCCAGTGTATATTTGGCCTTGTGTTTTAGATTATTGTCCTGCTTAAAGTTGCATTTGTCTCCCAGTATCTGTTGGAAAGCAAACTGATCCAGGTTTTCCTCTAGGATTTTGCCTGTGCTTAGCTCTATTCTGTTTCTTTTTATCCTAAAAAAACTCCATTGCCGATGACAGGCATACCCATGACATTAACAAAATAATAGATAAACAAAAAATTATGCAGCCACCACCATGTGAAGAGTGATACTATATGAAGAGTGGTACTCAGTGACTTGTTGTTGGATTTGACCCAAACATAATGATTTGTATTCAGAACATGGAGTTCATATCTTTGCTGTGTTTTTTGCAGTTTTCTTTAGTGCCTTAATGCAAACAGGATGCATGTTTTGGAATATTTTTATTCTGTACAGGCTTCCTTCTTTTCACTCTGTCCTTTCGGTTAGTATTGTGGAGTAACTAAAATGTTGTCGATCCATCCTCAGTTTTCTCCTAAACAGCCGTTAAACTCTAACTGTTTTAAAGTCACCATTGGCATCATGGTGAGTACCCAGAGCGGTTTCCTTAGTCTCTGGCAACTGAGTTAGGAACGATGCCTGTATCTTTGTAGTGACTAGGTGTATTGATACACCAAAGTGTAATTAATAACTTCACCATGGTAAAAGGGATATTCACGGTCTGCTTTTTCAAAATGTAGACCCATCTACCAATAGATGTTGACCCATCTACCCTTCTTTGTGAGGCATTGGAAAACCTCCCTGGTCCTTGTGGTTGAATCTGTGTTTGAAAGTCGTTGCTCGACTGAGGGACCTTAAAAAGATAATTGCATGTGTGGGGTACAGAGATGAAGTAGTCATTCAAAAATCATGTTTAGCACTATTATTGCACATAGAGTGAATCCATGCAACTTATTATGTGACTTGTTAAGCACATTTTTACACCTGAAATTATATAGGCTTTCCATAACAAAGGGGCTGTTAAGACATGTCATCTTTTCATTTTTAATTCATTTGTAAAAAATTAAATAAAAATTTAAAAACATAATTCCACTTTGACGTTATGGGACAGTGTGTGTAGGCCAGTGAGACACAATCTCAATTTAATCCATTTTAAATTCAGGCTGTGACACAAAAAAAAGGAAAAATTCAAGGGGTGTGAATACTTTCTGGAGGCACTGTGTGTATTGTGTGTGCCGTTATATGGACCCCTAGACGATGGAGTGGTAGGGCCTGTCTGTGTCTGGACAGGGTCACACTCACATTGAGAAGTATGCAGGCGCAGGATGGCCAGGCTCTCTCACAAACACACACACACACACACACTGCTGCTGTGGAAATCTCCCTGGGTGGCAGCCAGCCATGTGGCCCTCTAAAGTTTTAATTGTCAGACAGAGTTCATAGACGAGCCTGGAGGCGGGTCTTGTTTTTCTACCCTGTATAAGACTGTTTGTAAATGCGTGTAGATGCCATTGCTCCGGTCAGTTTTCAAGGTGGGAAAGGGGTTTCCTGGGACAGGGTTAAAGTGTGTGGGGTGTGTGTGGGCGGGGGGCTCATTCGCACCTCATCAAGATGTAACCGGTGGTCCCAGACAAGACTGAAGGGGCTGTGGGGGACTAGGACTGGGGGTGGTAGAGCAGACCACTACGGCTGTGATTGGGTGACATGTAGAGGGGAAGGTTCACAGCCAGGACTTCGCAGGGCCAGGGCCCGGGTCCACCCCCAGACCTGGCTAGGGAGGGAGGGTGTGAATGAGTGACTGGGCTAATATGATGTGTTCTGTCACTCTTCTGTCAGTTTTCTCATCGAAAGCAGCGAGAAGGGAACCTCAGTTTTATGTTTGTCATTCCATCCAGAGGTTGTTTCACTTTAGATATTGAAGAGTTTAATATTTTAAACTTATTTATTTATTTTAAAATCTGAAATGAAAATGATTTACAAACGACTTGCACGCACACAAACAATCACACAGGCACAGTAGTTAGTTGAGTATCATCTATATTCACAATAGGCTTAGGTTCACAATCCGGTTAGGTTGTTCAGGTAACAGTTTGGTCTAGTCAGTGGGACACGTACTTGCTTCGAATGACAATTCAATTGTCATTTGAAAATGGACCCTTTTTACCACTGAAAAAGGAACTTATCATTCCTAAAGCCCAGTTGCTTGAATGCGTCATGAGGTCAGTGTTTTTCTGTGTTTCTGTCGTAAGTCCTACTTCATTAAGGTAAAGTGCAGGGTGATGCCGGTAAGGTAATCAATTAACCGTCTTAAGTTTATTAGGCTAAGAGGGGTTGGGAGGGAGTGGCACATGTTTAATTACCAGCCCCCCACCCAGGACCCACACACACCCCTCATCATGGCCATGACCTTTCGCTAGTTGAGATGGTCCAAAGCAGATCCTGAATCTGGCTACATAGAACCAGCCAGAGCCGCCTCAGGTTTGGAGAGGGAGAGAGGGAGGAAAACGGGTGAAAATAGAGAAAGGAAATCAATTATGGGGTGGGGGGAGTTAGACGTCAACAAGGCTGTAGGTCACCAGTGTTGTTTGTGTGTGTATGTTGTTTTCCTGGATTCTTGATTACATCATTTTCATTTTAAAGACCGTGCTCCAATTAAGTAATTAGTTGTCCAGGTGTTTCTTTAATTACCGGATCTGTTCTTAAGACATGCTGAGCAGACATGCTGACCAGACCAGGATGAGAGTGAAGAGCACTGCACCCCCTCCAAATCACTCACTCTCTCTCACACACACACACACACACACACACACACACACACACACACACACACACACACACACACACACACACACACACACACACACACACACACACACACACACACACACACACACACACACACACACACACACACACACACACACATACACACACACTTGCATACACACATACTCACACGCTAGCAGTGCACACTTACACACTCATAGTGTTCAAATAACTTTATCAATTAAATATACTGGTAAATTGTATCTTATTTCTCATAAAGGGTATTACTCCATGTTTCGATTAAAGCTGGACTGCGGTTGAAACATGCATTTGAATCAGCCATTAAGCAAGATAATCATGTTTGAACATTACAATAAAATAATATTTTAGTATTGCACTCCCTCATAATGCACATGCACTAAAACACACTCATACACACAGAGAGGGTCTGGTCTTGAAGACGTCACGGTTCAGCCTGTGAAAGCTTCACATTTTAGTGGCACACCGTGATACAGCACAGACACTGGCTGTCTGCTGACACCCTCACCTTACACACACAGACAGGGAGTCACACAAACACACGGACACACACACACCTGTCTTTAGTTAACCCACAGTGCAGTCTGCACCCCTCACCCACATATCCCACCCTCCTTCCCCCCCCATCTAAACACCCACCCAGCTTGACAGTGCACTGGGCAGGGTAAGTGGACAGATCTGAAAACCCTCTTCCTTTCATGGTAAATAGAAGGCTTATGGCTCAAGTATTAGGGCTGCGTCTTAAATAACAACCTATTTGTATTTATTGCACTATCCATAGGGCTCTGGTCCTAAGAAGTACAATATAGGGCATGGTGTCATTTGGGACACAGCCTGGGAGCACTGTAATGCGGTCTCTTGTGACTCTAGCACTGCCATTTGAATGTGTTGTGAAAATAGGACATTTTGAATTTGTATTTCACATCTTTAATAACCTGATAAATATAGGTATTGCTGTCTGTCTCCTTGTGCTGTTTCTGCCTATGTGTACAGTCATGGCCAAAAGTTTTGAGAATGACACAAATATTAATTTTCACAAAGTCTGCAGCCTCAGTTTGTATGATGGCAATTTGCATATACTCCAGAATGTTATGAAGAGTGATCAGATTAATTGCAAAGTCCCTCTTTGCCATGCAAATGAACTGAATCCCCAAAAAACATTTCCACTGCATTTCAAACCTGCCACAAAAGGACCAGCTGACATGTCAGTGATTCTCTCGTTAACACAGGTGTGAGTGTTGATGAGGACAAGGCTGGAGATCACTCTGTCATGCTGATTGAGTTCGAATAACAGACTGGAAGCTTCAAAGGGAGGGTGGTGCTTGGAATCATTGTTCTTCCTCTGTCAACCATGGTTACCAGCAAGGAAACGTGTGCCGTCATCATTGCTTTGCACAAAAACGGCTTCACAGGCAAGGATATTGCTGCCAGTAAGATTGCACCTAAATCAACCATTTATCGGATCATCAAGAACTTCAAGGAGAGCAGTTCAATTGTTGTGAAGAAGGCTTCAGGGCACCCAAGAAAGTCCAGCAAGCACCAGGACCATCTCCTAAAGTTGATTCAGCTGGGGGATCGAGGCAACACCAGTACAGAGCTTGCTCAGGAATGGCAGCAGGCAGGTGTGAGTCATCTGCACGCACAGTGAGGCAAAGACTTTTGGGGGATGGCCTGGTGTCAAGAAGGGCAGCAAAGAAGCCACTTCTCTCCAGGAAAAACATCAGGGACAGACTGATATTCTGCAAAAGGTACAGGGATTGGACTTCTGAGGACTGGGGTAAAGTCATCTTCTCTGATGAATCCCCTTTCCGATTGTTTGGGGCATCTGGAAAAAAGCTTGTCCGGAGAAGACAAGGTGAGCGCTACCATTAGTCCTGTGTCATGCTAACAGTAAAGCCTCCTGAGACCATTCATGTGTGGAGTTGCTTCTTAGCAAAGGGAGTGGGCTCACTCACAATTTTGCCTAAGAACACAGCATGGTACCAACACATCCTCAGAGAGCAACTTCTCCCAACCATCCAGGAACAGTTTGGTGATGAACAATGCCTTTTCCAGCATGATGCCATAAGGCAAAAGTGATAAGTAAGGGGCTCGGGGAACAAAACATCAATATTTTGGGTCCATGGCCAGGAAACTCCCCAGACATTAATCCCATTGAGAACTTGTGGTCAATCCTCAAGAGGGGGGTGGACAAACAAAAACCCACAAATTCTGACAAACTCCTAGCATTGATTATGCAAGAATGGGCTGCCATCAGTCAGGATGTGGCCCAGAAGTTAATTGACAGCATGCCAGGGTGGATTGCAGAGGTCTTGAAAAAGAAGGGTCAACACTGCAAATATTGACTCTTTGCATCAACGTCATGTAATTGTCAATAAAAGCCTTTGGCACTTATGAAATGCTTGTAATTATACTTCAATATTCCATAGTAACATCTGACAAAAATATCTAAAGACACTGAAGCAGCAAACTTTGTGGAAATTAATATTTGTGTCATTCTCAAAACTTTTGGCCACGACTGTATGTTTGATTGTTGTGTTTTGTGTGGGTCCCAGAAAGAGAAGCTATCGCTAAAGTCACAGCTAATGGGGAATTCACATTGAAACAAATAATAGGTGTTGCGTTATCAAATGTCCTCCACTCTATTAATTTACCCAAAAAAGCATAGAAATAAGAATGAAAAGAATGGACTTGGAATCTCTGACTGTGGCAATTGACTGATAAACTCGTGGGTACACTCACAATGGCTGCCTGGTATTGTAATGCAATAATTTCCACGGTATTTAGCAATGTTTTATCAACTGATGCTGGATTCCCATAGTAATATAGAATGTTCATTCAAATAATACTAACTCGACAAATCACAGCACAGATTGAAGGGTACAGTTCCTGCTTTTACTTCCTGGCATGGGTACCCTCAAAATGGCTGCCAGTACACCCATCATGCCACCATTGTCTTGAATGGAGACGCCTTTAATATTAATTCTTATTTCTATGCAAAAGAGTGAGTGTGAAAATGTGTGTGTGCGTGACATGGCATCATTCTTTATCTATCTGATCCCAAGGTCTATAGCCATAACAGACTGCAGACAGGTGTGGAGTGTCACCCCACTGATTATAGGGGTTGATTGAGGAGAGAGAGGGATGATGGGAAATTAGAAATAGAGATGTTGGAGGAGATAGGAGGTGCTGGGCGCGTGGTGGCGGTGTCTGCCTGTCATTAGGCTCTGTGTTAGGGTAATTCATTCATTATTGGTCCCTTTATTGAGTGAAGAGTGGAGATGATGCTTATCTCTCTAGGAAACATCGGCGAGGCTAGGACGCACAAGGTGTCTGTCCTCAGCTACTCTGACTAGGACACTGGCTGTCAATATGGGGTCACGTACTCAGGAACTATTCTGGGCCGGAGATCATCCATCCAACCTTCATCTATCTCTCCGTCTGTCTATCCTTCCAACCTTCAACCATCTGTACATCCATCCATCTTAAACCCTACTGAAAATGTAGGCTACACATAAAAAACATTTGAAAAGACGAGATTGTGTTAATAGCAATGTCATTTAAACACATTTGTGCTTCAGGTTAAACTCAGGGCTCAGGAGAGGGCTGTCATAGTCTTTCTGTTGCTGTTCAGTTTAAAGTATTGTGATAGGTGAGCATTTAGAGTGAGCATTGGGTTTAGTATAGAGGGATCCCCTGAGTTGCTAGTGGGGCTCCCAGATTTACACAGAGGTCGGTGGTCATGATTGGTGTATGTGGGACATTAGTGTTGTGACAAGCGACTTCAGGGGTCACACTGAAAATGACAGTGATCAAGGAGAGGGTCCACCGAGGGCAATTGACACAGTGATAAGGATGTTAGGATCATGGGAGCTCGGCACGCGTCGCTTAAGTATTGATGGGACGTGTATATTTTGAGGAGGAGGGGATGCTTGGTTGATAAGGAGCTGTGTGTGTGTGGTCCCATGGGGACCCTGCGATGCGGCTGTGGCAGCATCATTAGAACAGCTCGGGCCACCTGCTGTGGTACTGGGCGGTCCCCTCCCTCCCTTGGACATCTGGCCCAGGCTGCCACTGTGTCTCCCTGGTGTGAGCCCCCAAAACCCCCAGCCACAGGGGCCAGCATGATGTGTTAGCATGCATAGCACAGCAGCACTGTAGATCACAACACTTCAACATAACACATCACAAAGCAGAATGTAACATCACACAACAGCACCCCACGGCAGCATGCTTTGTCACAACACAACAGTTCAACGTAACAGCACAGCTCGGCAACGTAAGACAACTTGTCAGACAACACAGCAAAACAGTACACATCACATAAGAGCATATAACAACACAAACAAATCCGATCACAGTACAGCTCAACATAGCACATATCACAGCTCAACACATCACAATATCTGTCTTATTATTTCTCCCCCCTGAGTTGGGTTATCAAGTGTATGGGTGATCCCTCTCTATCACTATTATGGGACAGCTTGCACACATACCCCTCTCTTGCCAATGATGGTTCTTGGAATGCAATGATAGTCAAATCATCTCTATGTGGTTCATATAATGATGGGTTGAGTCAACTTGCACTGGTTTTTATCTGCTGTTATTTACCCATCTGATGTTATTTTCTTTGTGTTACTCTTTCTGTTTCTCTCCCATTTCTCTTGCTTACCACTGCCTTTTTTCCCTTGCTCTCTCTCTCTCTCTCGCTTTCTCTATCCAACTCCCTCTCCTCCCCTCATTGAGATCTCATTTGTCAAGGCCGGGAGCAGCAGACAGGCAGCAGGGTATTAGTTATGCAAATATTGACGTGCCGCTTTGGCCTGGTAGCTATCAATTGAAATCAGCAAATCGATGGGCCTAATAGCTCCTCATTACGCACTTGATGCATTTTCAGGGCTAGCATCAGAAGCTGTCAGCGCGTCGTAATCAATGCAGTCCAGAACTATTACCTGACCACCGGGCCAGACACATTTTTAATAACCCAGCCTTTGTTTCTGTTTTTTCTTTTTCTCTGGGCAGCGATGGGCTGGCTAAGAATGTGTTTTAAGATTTACTGAGTCATCTGTGAGGAGATAAATACCTGCAGGTAGCACTCACGTGTGCGTGTGTGCACACACATTACTAACACACACACACACACACAATGGCTTTGGTTTACACTGATGAAGAGTTAAGCTAAATCACTGGGGGTTCACTTTGGGGGACACTCCCAAACAGACAGGGCCAGATGGATAGATTAAAAATGTGTCTTTTAAGGGTGAATGCTGGTTAATGGATTTTAAGATTCTATTGAATTGATATGTATCTTCATGCATAAACTCAGAGTTCGGGCAGATATATGAAAATTGTACAGTTGGCCTGGTTGCTTTATTTCAATAATCGGACATTTGGGTTGAACGTGGATTTTTGGGTTTAGTGATAACTTGGATGTTTTCGGACTGAGAAGATCAGTGTTCATCCAATTTGGTTTGGATGTAATCCCAGATCCAGTCATGTATTAAACAACATGCTTAGGCCTCAAGAAGGAACACTTTGATGCCTAAGGAAGTGCTACAGTATCACCTCAATGCCCCCTAGCGCTGAATGAAACGAACCGTTTGATGCCAAGTGAACCGTGTGTTCAGTGTACTTAGCTTAGCGCGAGGTTACGCAAACAACAAGAGCAACCCACAGGTAGGCCAAGACCCACAGGGGATCCACCAATAGGAACATAGCTGCTCCGGTTGCTCTGTTACCCTGGCGTACCGGTAAGGAAGATGGTAAACAGAGGTGAGTAAAAGTGTGTGTACAGTATCTGTGTATGTCTCTCTGTGTGCATGTGCATGACTGTGTGTGTACATCTGCACGTGTGTGTGTTGTGGCAGGGATAAATCATTGGAGGCGAGGGTTATTGGAAATGCAGGGAGATGAAAGACTGAAGAAGCCAGTAATTGCCTTAAAGATCAGACTACAAAGCATTACTTTAGATTTTACTAGGCCAAGCCGGCAACAAAAGAGCGGGTAATTTATGAGCTCAGTGTAAAAGAATAGCATAATTGCATTAAAAATGTATGATAATGAGCCCTAAAATGGGGAAGGTGGTTATTATGAAAGTTTGTATTCATCTTCCGCAGCTTGACTGATGGCTAGTGGCTTGATTAATGCCTTAATTTCTATCAATTAGCGAGCAACAACAAAAAATGGAATGCGAGGCGATTCCCCTAAATTGAGCATTGAATTACATATTTTACTGCAGTGATAAGAGGGGGGGACTCTGGTACTCACTGGAGTCGGGACACTGATGAGGGAGGTTGTGTGTTTCTGTCTGCTGTCTTTTGCCATATGTACTGCACATGCAATTTCTTTAATGGTGTTTGTGTTAATGCAGTGTTATTTTATGAAACAACAGGGGTCTTGCTCTGGACCGACAGGACCACGTAGGATCATTCCCTGTGGTAGCGCCAGCCATCCCAACCGAAGCCAGCTCTACTCTGTCCAACTACATCCGCCATGTCAACAGTAGTCACATTTGTTTGCCGTTTTAACCCACTCACATTTTTTATTTCTTATTTTAATGTCACCATTAGGGTGGTCTTTGCTTGTTTTACCGCAAATATAACTCCAAAGCACCTTTTTGAATGTACTTTTAATTTGTGACCGACCTCTACACAACGTACAGTTCATTTCTCTTATTTATTTGCTCGGGCAAAATGAGTGCCGTCGTAATTTAGCTTGCGAGGTATGCGCTCAATTACTGGAATTAATCATTAGCAGCAATATATTCTGCTCTCGCTGTTACTGATTGACACAAGGCTTGACAAACGGTCTGGCACTGTAAAAATCTGGAGTAAAACAGCGCTATCCTCTGTTTGGATTCTGTCACTGCAGCAGAAACGACATCTTGCTCTCCCTCTCTCTCTCTTTCCCTCTCTGACGCACACACACACACACTTTCTGTCCCGGATGGCTCAGGAAATCTGCTTTCTTTCATTGGTGTTACTGATTTTCTCTCCTCTCCACCTTCTTAATCAATGAAGTAGACAAACAGCTATTTTGAGGGCACAATACGCTATTGATTCCAGGTTGCTCATCAGGATGCTGTTGGACTAATTTTGGTAATGAGTTTGCAAGTGTTTTCTGCCCGTCCCACACACTTAACACACACACATGCACATACACACACAGCCTAAGAGGCAGATCAATCACTAACCATTATTAAGCTCATTATAACCAGTGAAGACAAGGATGAAAAATGTAAGGACTCTCAATATGGTCTAGTGTATTGATCATTCTGGTTTGACACCCCCAACAGGTCACTCATAATGGTCATAAAACCATTTAAAGGCCTACTTCACTGTTTACAGCCATTTTTGGATGGATAACTGTATGGAGAATCATACTGCAGTTGAATGAAAATATTGAGCTGTCGTTAACATGCTGTACATTGAAGGCATTCTTTCTAGTCTTTTCCTGTCTCTTTATGTCCCCCTACGCGCTTCTCTCTGTCTTTCTCTCATCGCCGACAGACGAGCCCTGCCAGTAATGTGGGGACAATTGAGTCATGCCGCTAAATTAATTAGCCGGATAATGTGTCAATATTCAATATTAACTTTGACCCCTCTGCTCTCCACTCCGCTGCTCGGCCTGCGCGGGTATTGATTTTTGTCTGGTCTGTATCTGGTCCCGGCCTTCTCTCTCAAAGTCCATTATTTTTAATTTTTCGATGAAATACATATCTTTCCCCACTGACATCTGTCAAACCGCATATGGAAGTCATTTTATCTACCAATAATGTGTTTGTCAAAAAGTATGAGGCTTTAATGGATTCCGTGGGCCTCGTCCATCCACTCTGTCACCTGCTCGACGGGCTGTCATTGATATATCTGGGCAGATAGGGTGGGGGGGGGCTATGGTGTGTGTGTGTCCTTTATTAAGACTCTTACCTCAGAGTGCAAAGGGTGAATTCATCGATCACTGATTGAATAAACGGGATTCATGGTGACCAGTTGACGGATTTGTCTCTCCTTCAAACTTGGACACACACATATGCGCACAATACTCCTGATGATGCTGTGGCTGTCATGTGAAGGACAGGCCACAGTCTTCAGGAGGATATTGGGCCGGCGCTCCCGTTCTCCCTCTTGCTGCACATTCATGGTAATAACTATTTTTGGAGACGCCACATCTATTTTTCTTTCTCTTCTTCTCGTCACGTAACAAGACATACTTTCATGGATGGGAGGCTTAATTCCAGTTGTCAGTCAGTTGTCCAATTATCCCAGTAAATATAAATGGAAAAAAAGTTTGTTTGAACAACATTATGTACTCCTATTTTGTTACTTTTACCTCACTGTGTGTGTGTGCACGCGTGCGTGCCTGCAGTGTGAACTGAGGCAAAAATTAAGACGTGTGTGTGTGTGTTACTGTGCCGCTCACATTTACCAAATGAAATATGAATCTATTCATTAAACACGCTCCCCAGAAAGATCTGTTGTGACAATTTCTCTGTGACAGTTAATGGATGCATTTTAATTCCTGTCATTAGCTCAAAATGGCGCGTCTTCGGTGTGAGTGTGTGTATTTGTCCGTGTATGTGTGTGTGTTCTTGTGCGCACTCAATTTTACGCATCTGTGTTTTTCATTGTGAGCCATTACAGCCCACACCTGTGAATTGAAACTCTTTAATTTCCCTACCAGGTACTGTAGTCACAGCTTCTGTTGTTGAAGCATATGCAGACTCACTGGAGGTCTCTCTCTGTGCACCTCTCTCTCCTACATGGAACTCAGACAGGAGTGTCTCTCAGATTGACAGCTAGATAGATGGAAGTGTGCAGGGGAGGATGAAAGGATAGGTAAGCGATGGATGAATATTGACTGATTGGTGGAGAGATTGACAGGCGAAAGAAGAAAAGTATTGTTCAGACTCTTACAGCTCCAGACACACGTTCATAAATCAAAAATGTGCCTTCCGCCTATGTCTTTTTAATTTGATGCGTAACATTTTGATTTATTTAGATTTTTTCACACTTTAAATAGTTTCATTGTAAGAGAATCGGCTGTGCTCACTGAGATTTGCTTAAAGGGGAATCAACAGTTGAAACAATAACATAGAGGATACCCCACCTCTGTTTTGGTAAACAGCTGAGGGATGAGCCTGGTGAAATGAAACTACTCTTAATTTCATAGACAGGGCTTTTGAGGCAATGACTGATCATCCAATATATCACAATTATAGTTTTCCTAAATATACTGTGATCCTCAGGTACATCCCAAATGCACTAATTTTGGCACATAGGGCTCTGGTCAAAGTAGTGCACAATATAGGCAATAGGGTGCCATTTGGGACAGATCAACCTTCTCTGTTGTTTGTTTGTTTGTCTTGTTTCATGGAGGTAGGCCCCAGCCCTGACCCCTGTCAAGACCCCCTATCTAATCTCTCCTTTAAAATAATACAGAGATTTGGTCACATCAGAGATTTCTTAGCAGGTGCCAAAGAGCATTACTACCAGAGAACCTGGACATCAACCTGGAGTCAAGCATCCTAAATGTAATTGGTTCACTTCCCCTGATGTCCCTGCTGTGTCAACGTGACTCGAGGGCGACTAACAAATCCCAGTGTGTGTGACCTCTCCCCCCCTAACACTGCTAACCTCTTCCTCCTTTCTCTCGCGCTCTCTTTCTGTGTTTCTGTTTCCAGAGGGGACGTCGCTGGCGGAGCAAGTGCGAAGGATAAAGGACATTGAGGCCATTGAGAGCGAATCCTTTGTTCCCCAGGCTTTCAAATCATCCCGAGACAGTGTCAAGGTGCGTTTTCTCTTTCTCCTTCACTTCTTTCACTCTCTTATTTGATTTTTTTCCTCCCCCCTCCAGTTTTTATTCCATCTGTCCGAGGGCGGCTCCCGGACCCAAATTAAACCATTCCCATTCAATGCCGTTTGCTCCATCCGTTTGTTCAGGAGGAGAGAGGGGGCCTGCCGGGACTGTATTTTTTTTTTTATCTGCTCGGCCACCACAAAAGCCACTGCGGCGGGCCTCTGTCCCTCGCACTCTCTCTCTGTCTCCACAGACACAGCGGCAGAAGCACAGAAGTCATTATTGAAATGCTCCTGCCTGAGAAAACGTGGAGGATATTAGATTTGTTGGCAATCATTGCCGATCCTGGGAGGGTTAGGACTAAAGGTGACAGTCCAAGTGGAGCTGGTTGATAGATTACACCAGGCACTGGGACCGGGACCTGTGTCTACCACTCTGTGCTGTTGCTCTTTCTTTCTTTATCTCTCTCTCTCGTTCACTCATCACGGCTCTACCTGGCCCGTGTAAGTGGTGTGATAGGCAAAGGGAGGCGATAGTGTAGTTGAATGCACTGATTGTAAGTCGCTCTGGATAAGAGCGTGTGCTAAATGACCAAAGTTTAAATGTAATTGAGATACTTCTTGTAGTTAAGGGTCCTCAGCTCAGAAGCACAGTCCGTAACCGGAGGCTCCCAGGGGCCAAACACCTGCAGCCCTCTCCAGTTAGCACTCAATTAGCCACCGATGTACACCCGGCATCTTCAAATAGAGGCCCTAATAAAATAATGAGGATACAGGGTGTAAGTCAAGTTCTAAACCCTTTCCATCAGGCTCCACATGCATGCACATACACTCTCCTCAGTTTTGGTTTTTATTTATTCACACCAAAGATAAACGGTGTCCCTCCCAGCTGCAGGAAGTGAATGTGTTAAACATGGTTGCGCTCACACACACACAGCTCAGAAGACCCAGTTAGTACTTCAGACCTATACTCCCACTGCCATCTTCTGGCCAAACACGAACACGGCATCTGCTGGATTTGTCATTGCTCTGCACTAGTGGTGTTCTAGCTTGTTTGTGCAAGCAGCACATTTGTTGTTCTTGTCAGACAATTTGAGGTGATGAATAAATGGGATATTACACTACTATACCATGTGATTGATATGTGTAATCTGACTTGGTGTGATGTAGAATTCCAAAATTCTGGTTACTTTCCCAAAATGCCTAGGTTTTCCAGAAATGCCGACTAGACGATTCCTGGAATTAGGAGGGAATAAGCAGGAAGTGTAGAATCACCTAACCAGGATATCTGGAGAACCTGGGAAGTTTGCAGCCCTTGTGTAATGTTAGATCAACTGGCATTCTGTATGTGTTTTTAGACCGAATCAGTGAAAGTCGAGCAGGAACCGGACGACCCACCTCTGCTCCTAACAGACGTGAGCTCTCTACCTACCACAATCCGCTACAACGACAGCGACACGCTAGCACACCCCAGTGTAAGTTCTCCCCTATCACACACACACACTCTTTTCTGATTGGGATACACAAATGCACACACACACACACACACACCGAGGAATATGAAAGGTTACTGGAGTATTGCAGAGATTGTCTCACGGTGTTGGGCCCACTTATCACCCACACATGTCCCCTAAGAATCTTTCACTCACACACACACACACACCTACCCCATGACGATCAAACATTTCCATCCACACAGAGTCAGGCCTTAGAATAGGAAATTAAGCCTAACTTTAGACCCTACCCCCCCTCCTTGGAAGAGCTGTGTGGAGTCATTTATCTCGCCGCGGGGGAAAGTGAGTTAGCCCTGACACATACAGATCAAGCTCACGACAGCCTGATCTATGGCAGCAATATGCCCCAGGCGGGGGAGAGCCAATCAGGAATAATGATTCCCCATTACCCCTACTGTAGATACTGTCATCTCAAACTCGTTACTGCTGCGACTCCCCAGAACCTGGGCCATGGGAGTGGGGGGGGCTGATCTAGTCATCGTGTCGAACCCTAGATAACACACAGCGAACGGTGTACACCCCATACTGTGGTTTAGGCCGTGTGTGTGTGTGTGTGTGTGTGTCGTCGTGTTTAAGGTGAGAAATGAGTGATTTACAAGGCCATTACACACCAGAAACTGCATATTTAGCTCTCCTAAGCTATCAGACTCACGTTGGATAAATCAAACGTCATTATATACACACAGAGACAATGGATATGAAGAGATGGAGGTGATCTGTCTTTTGAAGGGGTTTTTCTTTGTCAGGCGGGCCCGTGCTCTGTGAAAGGCTGCTGTGGATCTTTAGGGTGTCTTTAACCTCCAAATTGTAGAAAACAAAAAATAGAAACCTGCACTTACATTTGCCTTAAGTGAATTGTGTGACCAGGTTGTAATCATATGGTTCCCTTGACAAATGTTCTTATCAAGGCAGAGAATGTAGGCCTCTTGGTAGGGTTTCAAAATTCTAACAAAGATTTTGGATAACCAGGGAATTTTGGAAAAGATACCGGAATTTTGTGTTCCTACTTCTTAGTGTACTGCACATGATACTCAACGGGGAAAATAAATTATCCATTCTAGACAATAATCCATACATAATACATATACTAGAGACACACATTTCTGGACAGTTTATTAGGTACACCCGAACCCCCCATGGCCTCGAATAGCCCGAATTCTTTGCGCCATGGATTCTACAACCTGTACCGGGCAGGACGGGTCCATTGACAGGGTGGCGTACCTAATAAACTGTCCGGTGAGGGCACTTCTGTCACTCACCACAGCCATGCAGCCCCAGTAGTATCCCATCATGGCTAATCTGACCTGGGTTCAAAAAAGTGATTTCTTTTTTTAATACTTTGAGCGTTCAATTGAGCCTGTCCGAAGTTCCTGGTGAGTGGGGTTTGCACTTTTGGGATTATTCCATTGGTTACGCTGTGCAAGCCACATATACACGAGTTGCTGGTCCATGTTGACTCCAATGCTTCCCACAGTTTTGTCAAGTTGGCTGGAATCCTTTGTGGACCATTCTTGATACACAAGGGAAACTGTTGAGTGTGAAAAACCCAGCAGCATTGAGTTCTTGACACAAACTAGTGCGCCTGACACCTACTACCATACCCCATTCAAAGGCACTTAAGTATTTTGTCATTCACCCTCTGAATGGCACACACATCCATGTCTCAATTGTCTCAAAGCCTAAAAATCCTTCTTTAACCCATCTCCTCTTCATCTACACTGTTTTGAAGTGGATTTAACAAGTGACATCAATAAAGGATCATAGCATTCACCTGGTCAGTCTGTCATTGAAAAAGCAGGTGTTCCTAATGTTTGGTACACTCACTCATCCAAGTTGACTTACAGCAGTGAGTGCTTATATTTTTTGTGTGGGTAGCCCTCATATGGATTCGGACCCACGACCCTGCTGTTGCTAACGCCATGTTCATACCAACTGAGCCACGTAGGACCATGTCAGGCAAGCTAAAGGAAGCACCTTTCAATCAACACAGGTCTGTGGCTGACTCGTGGTCAAGTTATGGCCATGTGCCAGGTCGGGGTCAATGCTGGGTTAGTTCAGTAGGGCACGTGTGTCAGGCTCATGACCATTGTGACAGGTGTGCTGCCCCGACCGGTTGCGGGGGGGGGCTTCACTTTGACACATCCTGTGTGAAAATGCACACCGAGCGCCGGGAAGAGGTGGCACTGTATGACGGAGCACCACACCAGAGTGAGCTCAGTCAGGATCATTGCAGACGCCCATGCCCCCCCATTGCAGACACATGCACGCAAGCACACACAGACACATGTACACCTTGCTAGAGGTTATCTGATTGTTGCACCCACTCATCCCTCACTTTCTCAACCACACATCTCCCCTCAGATTCTTTCACATGCAGAAATGCACACACACTTTTCTCCAGACCCTGTCACTCACCCCTATAACTTTCATGTCTGGTTGTTTGTGTGTTCTGTTATATACCCATATGTGTCTAACCAGTGTCCTTTGCTCCTTTCTGTGTTCTCTAGTTGTTCCTGGACAAGGAGAAGGCCGAGGAGCTGTGGCTCAACAGGCTGATGTCCCTCCGCCAGGAGAGGCTCATGGGAAGTCCTGTGCCCTGATTGGACCAGCAGCTCCCCGGACCAATAGAATCGTCTGAACTGAGGAAACTTTGGTCCTGGACTAAATCCACCTGTCCTCACCATGAGTAGGGACAGGAGTTTTTCCTGACCGTGTGACCTGGCTCTAGTTAGTCTATCATTGTCAGGTCATACAGTCAGGAACAACTCCCTGTTCCTAAACATAAACCTTTATAAATGTCTATTGAACCTCTCATTCACTGGACTGTCAGGAAACTTCTGTCTTTTTCAGAAGATTCATATTTAGTTGATTTGTGTATCCCAAATTAGTTGAAATGATACATAGAAAATGTCTGTATCAAACGTTGATCAATTGTGTTTGAGTTCAATTTGAATAAATATTCTCCCCGGTGAAGAAAAGCCTTGATTAGTAGACTGATTCCTGTTTAATAGACTATTTGAACCTGATGTTTCTCAGGCTACAGTGCCTTCAGAAAGTATTCACACCCCTTTACTTTTTCCACATTTTGTGTTACACTTTTAATTTAAAATGGATTAAATTGAGATTCTGTTGTCACTGGCCTATACATAATACCCCAGTTTGCTTAACAATTCACATAATGAGTTGCATGGACTTTGTGTGCAATAATAGTGTTTAACATACTTTTTGAATGACTACCTCATCTCTGTACCGCACACATACAATTATCTGTAAGGTTCCTCAGTCGAACAGTGAATATAAAACCACCACAAAGGCAACGGAAGTTTTCCAATACCTCGCAAAGGGCACCAGTTGGTAATCAGCATGGCTACCACAGCATTCTGCAACGATACGCCATCCCATCTGGTTTGCGCGTACATTTACATTACATTTAAGTCATTTAGCAGACGCTCTTATCCAGAGCGACTTACAAATTGGTGCATTCACCTTATGACATCCAGTGGAACAGCCACTTTACAATAGTGCATCTAAATCTTTTAAGGGGGAGAAGGATTACTTTATCCTATCCTAGGGATTCCTTAAAGAGGTGGGGTTTCAGGTGTCTCCGGAAGGTGGTGATTGACTCCGCTGTCCTGGCGTCGTGAGGGAGTTTGTTCCACCATTGGGGAGCCAGAGCAGCGAACAGTTTTGACTGAGCTGAGCGGGAACTGTACTTCCTTAGTGGTAGGGAGGCGAGCAGGCCAGAGGTGGATGAACGCAGTGCCCTTGTTTGGGTGTAGGGCCTGATCAGAGCCTGGAGGTACTGAGGTGCCGTTCCCCTCACAGCTCCGTAGGCAAGCACCATGGTCTTGTAGCGGATGCGAGCTTCAACTGGAAGCCAGTGGAGAGAGCGGAGGAGCGGGGTGACGTGAGAGAACTTGGGAAGGTTGAACACCAGACGGGCTGCGGCGTTCTGGATGAGTTGTAGGAGTTTAATGGCACAGGCAGGGAGCCCAGCCAACAGCGAGTTGCAGTAATCCAGACGGGAGATGACAAGTGCCTGGATTAGGACCTGCGCCGCTTCCTGTGTGAGGCAGGGTCGTACTCTGCGGATGTTGTCCGTAGTGTCGCGTAGTGGGACTATCATTTGTTTTTCAACAGGACAATGACCCAACACACCTCCTGGCTGTGTAAAGACTATTTGACCAAGGAGGAGTGTGATGGAGTGCTTCATCAGATGACCTGACCTCCACAATCACCCAACCTCAACCCAATAGAGATGAGTTGGAGCGCAAAGTGAAGGATAAGAAGCCAACAAGTGCTCAGCATATGTGGGAACTCCTTCAAGACGGTTGGAAAAGCATTCCAGGTGAAGCTGGTTGAGAGAATGCCAAGAGTGTGCAATGCTGTCAAGGCAAAGGGTGGCTACTTTGAAGAATCTCAAATATAAAATATATTTTGATATGTTTAACACTTTTTTGGTTCCTACATTTTGGGTCTCCCGAGTTGCGCAGGCACTGCATCTCAATGCTTGAGGCATCACTACAGACACCCAGGTTCGAATCCAGGTTGTATCACAACTGGCCGTGATTTGGAGTTCCATAGGGTGGCGCACAATTGGCCCAGCGTCGTCCATGTTTGGCGGTGATACAGCCCTACAGGATGCTCTCAATAGTGCTTCTGTAGACATTTGTGAGGGTCTTACACAGAACCCAAACCGGCTGCACACGTGCGCCATCATGCATAAGTGTATTTTTACCCCCCCCACACGAAATCACCACACACAGGTTAAAATATCAAAACAAACTCTGAACCAATCACATTAAATTTGGGGACAGGTCGAATGCATTAAACATTTATGGCAATTGCTAGCTAATTTGTCCTATTTAGCTTAGCTTGCTGTTGCTAGCTAATTTGTCCTGGGATTATAAACATTGAGTTGTTATTTTACCTGAAATGCGCAAGGTCTTCCACTCTTGACAATTAATCCACACATAAAACGGTAAACTGAATCGTTTCTAGTCATCTCTCCTCCCCTTTTCTTCTCTAGACTTTATATTGCGATTGGCAACTTTCATAAATTAGGTGCATTAACGCCACCGACCTCGTTTGTCTTTCAGTCACCTTTGTCTTTCAAGTCACCTCATAACCTATGAGGAAATGGAACGTGGGTACCTGCTTCTATAAACCAATGAGGAGCTAGGCGATCTGTGTCACAAACTGAACTGACTTCTATTTTAGCCCTTGGCAACACAGACGCTCGTTGGCGCGCACGAGCAGTGGGTGCAATAATTTAATAAAATAGATTTCTGAATTTATTTTGCAAAGCTTGCGCACATGACACGAGTGGTGTAGTCAGGGTATTAGGGGCCAAGCCAAATTTCTTCAGCCTCCTGAGGTTGAAGTGGCACTATTGTGCCTTCAACATGTTGTCTGTGTGCATGGACCATTTCAGATTGTCAGTGATGTGCCGAGGAACTTGAAGCTTTTCACCCTCTCCACCCTCTCTTCTCCCTGTCGATGAGGATGGGGGCATGCTCTCTCTGCTGTGTCCTGAAGTCCACAATCAGCTCCTTCATAGTGTTGACATCGAATTAAAGATTGTTTTCCTGGCACCATGACCCTCATCTCTTCCCTGTAGGAGTTCTCGTCATTGTTGGTAATCAGGCCTACCACTGTTGTGTCGTCAGCAAACTTCAGGAGATGTGTTATGACAATAAGATGGCTGTCCAGCTTCCTCAGATGTGTCAGACCTATTTTCATTGTTCTTAATAGAGCTTTGATGACTTATAATGCTGACCTATCCGCCTGTGAGAGTCAGGTGAGTCACAGTACACAAATAGAGCCCAGCGTTCTGTATTTCTGTCTGGGCAGTGGGGTGGCTGAGGGATGGCCAGGTCCAGACTGCTGCTCTATTTGTGGGCTGGGGCAGATGGTAGACTTGGAAAGAGATGGAGGATCGTGGTTAGCTCTCGTACTCCCAGGCTGCCCGTGTACTAGTGAAATGTCACTGTGAGCGTGAACATACCTCAGGTTTTAAAGGCAAATTATTTGGAAATGTTCCCATTTTCTTTTTTTCTGAATGAATTATTATTTATATGGCCTTGTATTTGTGTTTTTATGTGCATCATGAGTACAAGTGGGTGTGTTCTCTGTCATATGTATGCTCGAGCACGTATGATTTTACACGTCTGTGTCTATTTTGTGTGTGTGTGTGTGTGTGTGTGTGTGTGTGTTGTATGTTGATGGTGAGCTTCAAGGGTCTGTTGGTTACTCTCAGCAGATGGTCCTCCTTACATCAGTCAGCCACATGCTAGAGTGTCGGGTAGCAAAACCCACTCCCAGAGAGCCTGGTGTTCTTACAGTCAGCTGTTACTAAACATTTAGACAAAGGGTCATTTTTGTCAACTACAAGCAGGAGGATTCAGATTTTTGTGTGATGAGCGCTACAGTAGTCCTTCTGACAAACACTTGACTACATGGCTTATTAATCATTAGAAGCACAGGGTTTAATGTAGGGGGTTTTATTTTACTTTTATAGTTTGTTTCATAATTTGCCTCCAGAAGAGGAGCTCGGTTACCAGATAAACTAGAGACATTAAATCTCCATCCTCATCATTGAAATGTAAATGTGTTGCTTGTTTGCTTATTATGGGCTTTGAGATTACTTTCTGTAATGAAAAGTTTGTTTGGCCTTTTTACTTTATGGATGACTTCCTTACATTTGCAATGCTCCACCGTTTTCAACATTCTATCATCAATGAGCTCGAGAAGATCAGATGATTTGATCCTGATTCGATAACCCTCACCTCACCCTGTGCAAATTAGACTGATCAGAAAACGTTCAAACATTGATAGAAGCGGTGAAGTAGGCAATGGAATGCGACGTCCCATTGGCCAGATTGGCGCATATTCAACAAATCCGATCTAACAAGTGGATATTCTTAAAATCCGTCATAAATGATCTATTGTACCAGGTCCACAATGTGGTGACTTAAGTCCGATTTAGATATATTTGGCTGTTTTCGCTGCATAACGTGTAGAAGTTGTCCCTTTTCAGATTTCTAAGACCTGACCGCTTAATGCTATCTCTTGTTCATATACGACAGTTAGCATTAGCTAGCAAACAGAAGTCGGTGGTGGTATTCAGCCATTTTTAACGGTAATGCAGTTGATTGGTAAAGATGCCATAAACGTGTTTTGGTTGACATCCATACAAGCATTATACTCCGATTTTTACCTCAACATAGTGTGAAATGCATATATAAACACTAACCTAAATGTAGGCAAATTTTGCTGCGTGGCTATGAGGAGACTGGGTTGCACGTTGTCACAATATTATTTTGAAGGTTCGTTTTAGGGTTGATTACCAATTGAGCAACCTACTCAATGCATCGTCATTGGGGGCTGATGAAGGTTTGGTCTAAAATGTGTATTACTGTGGCTTGAAAACAAGATGACATTTTCAGGGGTTTTGACCTGGTTACATGTACATAGCAGCTTTTCTGAGTGTTTTGTTATTTCTGTATAACAAAAAATTTGACAACAAAGTTGGATCTTTTACACTGGGGGTCAATGGGATTTTTTCTTTCTTTTCCCCAATTTGTGGTCGAGGGAATTCCTTATTATTGCGTGAATATCGACTCGGACTATGTACAGTATATCACAAAAGTGAGTACACCCATCAAATTTTTGTAAATATTTGAGTATATCTTTTCATGTGACAACACTGAAGGAATGACACTTTTCTACAATGTAAAGTAGTGAGTGTACAGCTTGTATAACAGTGTAAATTTGCTGTCCCCTCAAAATAATTCAACACACAGCCATTTTCTAAACCGCTGGCAACAAAAGTGAGTACACCCCTAAGTGAAAATGTCCAAATTGGGCCCAAAGTGTCAATATTTTGTGTGGCCACCATCATTTTCCAGCACTACCTTAACCCTCTTGGGCTTGGAGTTCACCAGAGCTTCACAGGTTGCCACTGGAGTCCTCTTCCACTCCATGACGACGTCACGGAGCTGGTGGATGTTAGAGACCTTGCACTCCTCCACCTTCCATATGAGGATGCCCCACAGATGTTCAATAGGGTTTAGGTCTGGAGACATGCTTGGCCAGTCCATCACCTTTACCCTCAGCTTCTTTAGCAAGGCAGTGGTCGTCTTGGAGGTGTGTTTGGGGTCGTTATCATGTTGGAATTCTGCCCTGCGGCCCAGTCTCTGAAGGGAGGGGATCATGCTCTGCTTCAATGTCACAGTACATGTTGGCATTCATGGTTCCCTCAATGAACTGTAGCTCCAGACCATGACACTCCCACCACCATGCTTGACTGTAGGCAAGACACACTTGTCTTTGTACTTCTCACCTGGTTGCCGCCACACACGCTTGACACCATCTGAACCAAATAAGTTTATCTTGGTCTCATCAGACCACAGGACGTGTTTCCAGTAATCCATGTCCTTAGTCTGCTTGTCTTCAGCAAACTGTTTGCAGGCTTTCTTGTGCATCATCTTTAGAAGAGGCTTCCTTCTGGGGCGACAGCCATGCAGACAAATTTGATGTAGTGTACGGCGTATGGTCTGAGCACTGACAGGCTGACCCCCCCACCCCTTCAACCTCTGCAGCAATGCTGGCAGCACTCATACGTCTATTTCCCAAAGACAACCTCTGGATATGACGCTGAGCACGTGCACTCAACTTCTTTGGTTGACCATGGCGAGGCCTGTTCTGAGTGGAACCTGTCCAGTTTAAACCGCTGTATGGTCTTGGCCACTGTGCTGCAGCTCAGTTTCAGGGTCTTGGCAATCTTCTTATAGCCCAGGCCATCTTTATGAAGAGAAACAATTATTTTTTTCAGATCCTCAGAGAGTTATTTGCCATGAGGTGCCATGTTGAACTTCCAGTGACCAGTCAGTATGAGGGAGTGTGAGAGCGATGACACCAAATTTAACACACCTGCTCCCCATTCACACCTAAGACCTTGTAACACTAACGAGTCACATGACACCGGGTAGGGAAAATGGCTAATTGGGCCCAATTTGGACATTTTCACTTAGGGGTGTACTCACTTTTGTTGCCAGTCGTTTAGACATGAATGGCTGTGTGTTGAGTTATTTTAAGGGGACATCAAATTTACACTGTTATACAAACTGTACACTCACTACTTTACATTGTAGCAAAGTGTCATTTCTTCAGTGTTGTCACATGAAAAGATATACTCAAATATTTACAAAACTGTGAGGGGTGTACTCACTTTTGTGATATACTGTATGTATAAAAATGTATTAGACCTACACAGTCCTAGTCGGTATTCACGTAATAATAAGGAATGTTGCAATGTTTTACATCAAGGGTGGTCAACCATCTTCCAGGAGAGCTAATCGGTGTGCAGGCTTTTATTCCTGTCCCTCTCTAACGAACCACATTTTAGAAATTAGCTGCTCAACCGGACCTTGATAAAACAGTCTGATGTGTTTGAGCAGGGCTTTATCAAAAGCCTGCTCACCCAGTAGCTCTCTAGACTGAGGGTTGACCATGTATGTTTAATATAGTTGCTTAACAGATATTATACTTTGTGAGGGGTTAAGTACCTTGCTCAATAACAGGAGATGGTACTGTACATGGGATCAGAGAGTAGCCTCAGTGTCGATACCATATAAAATCAAATCAAATTTTATTTGTCACATACACATGGTTAGCAGATGTTAGTGCGAGTGTAGCGAAATGCTTGTGCTTCTAGTTCCGACAATGCGGTAATAACCAACAAGTAATCTAGCTAACAATTCAAAATCTACTACCTTATAGACACAAGTGTAAGGGGATAAAGAATATGTACATAAAGATATATGAATGAGTGATGGTACAGAGCGGCATAGGCAAGATAGAGTAGATGGTATTGAGTGCAGTATATACATATGAGATGAGTATTACATTTTACATTTAAGTCATTTAGCAGACGCTCTTATCCAGAGCGACTTACAAATGGGTGCATACACCTTATGACATCCAGTGGAACAGCCACTTTACAATAGTGCATCTAAATCTTTTTAGGGGGGGGGGGGTGAGAAGGATTACTTACCCTATCCTAGGTATTCCTTGAAGAGGTGGGGTTTCAGGTGTCTCCGGAAGGTGGTGATTGACTCCGCTGTCCTGGCGTCGTGAGGGAGTTTGTTCCACCATTGGGGGCCAGAGCAGCGAACAGTTTTGACTGGGCTGAGCGGGAACTGTACTTCCTTAGTGGTAGGGAGGCGAGCAGGCCAGAGGTGGATGAACGCAGTGCCCTTGTTTGGGTGTAGGGCCTGATCAGAGCCTGGAGGTACTGAGGTGCCGTTCCCCTCACAGCTCCGTAGGCAAGCACCATGGTCTTGTAGCGGATGCGAGCTTCAACTGGAAGCCAGTGGAGAGAGCGGAGGAGCGGGGTGACGTGAGAGAACTTGGGAAGGTTGAACACCAGACGGGCTGCGGCGTTCTGGATGAGTTGTAGGGGTTTAATGGCACAGGCAGGGAGCCCAGCCAACAGCGAGTTGCAGTAATCAAGACGGGAGATGACAAGTGCCTGGATTAGGACCTGCGCCGCTTCCTGTGTGAGGCAGGGTCGTACTCTGCGGATGTTGTAGAGCATGAACCTACAGGAACGGGACACCGCCTTGATGTTAGTTGAGAACGACAGGGTGTTGTCCAGGATCACGCCAAGGTTCTTAGCGCTCTGGGAGGAGGACACAATGGAGTTGTCAACCGTGATGGCGAGATCATGGAACGGGCAGTCCTTCCCCGGGAGGAAGAGGAGCTCCGTCTTGCTGAGGTTCAGCTTGAGGTGGTGATCCGTCATCCACACTGATATGTCTGCCAGACATGCAGAGATGCGATTCGCCACCTGGTCATCAGAAGGGGGAAAGGAGAAGATTAATTGTGTGTCGTCTGCATAGCAATGATAGGAGAGACCATGTGAGGTTATGACAGAGCCAAGTGACTTGGTGTATAGCGAGAATAAGAGAGGGCCTAGAACAGAGCCCTGGGGACACCAGTGGTGAGAGCGCGTGGTGAGGAGACAGATTCTCGCCACGCCACCTGGTAGGAGCGACCTGTCAGGTAGGACGCAATCCAAGCGTGGGCCGCGCCGGAGATGCCCAACTCGGAGAGGGTGGAGAGGGAGGATCTGATGGTTCACAGTATCGAAGGCAGCCGATAGGTCTAGAAGGATGAGAGCAGAGGAGAGAGAGTTAGCTTTAGCAGTGCGGAGCGCCTCCGTGATACAGAGAAGAGCAGTCTCAGTTGAATGACTAGTCTTGAAACCTGACTGATTTGGATCAAGAAGGTCATTCTGAGAGAGATAGCGGTAGAGCTGGCCAAGGACGGCACGCTCAAGAGTTTTGGAGAGAAAAGAGAGAAGGGATACTGGTCTGTAGTTGTTGACATCGGAGGGATCGAGTGTAGGTTTTTTCAGAAGGGGTGCAACTCTCGCTCTCTTGAAGACGGAAGGGACGTAGCCAGCGGTCAGGGATGAGTTGATGAGCAAGGTGAGGTAAGGGAGAAGGTCTCCGGAAATGGTCTGGAGAAGAGAGGAGGGGATAGGGTCAAGCGGGCAGGTTGTTGGGCGGCCGGCCGTCACAAGACGCGAGATTTCATCTGGAGAGAGAGGGGAGAAAGAGGTCAGAGCATAGGGTAGGGCAGTGTGAGCAGAACCAGCGGTGTCGTTTGACTTAGCAAACGAGGATCGGATGTCATCGACCTTCTTTTCAAAATGGTTGACGAAGTCATCTGCAGAGAGGGAGGAGGGGGGATTCAGGAGGGAGGAGAAGGTGGCAAAGAGCTTCCTAGGGTTAGAGGCAGATGCTTGGAATTTAGAATGGTAGAAAGTGGCTTTAGCAGCAGAGACAGAGGAGGAAAATGTAGAGAGGAGGGAGTGAAAGGATGCCAGGTCCGCAGGGAGGCGAGTTTTCCTCCATTTCCGCTCGGCTGCCCGGAGCCCTGTTCTGTGAGCTCGCAATGAGTCGTCGAGCCACGGAGCGGGAGGGGAGGACCGAGCCGGCCTGGAGGATAGGGGACATAGAGAGTCAAAGGATGCAGAAAGGGAGGAGAGGAGGGTTGAGGAGGCAGAATCAGGAGATAGGTTGGAGAAAGTTTGAGCAGAGGGAAGAGATGATAGGATGGAAGAGGAGAGAGTAGCGGGGGAGAGAGAGCGAAGGTTGGGACGGCGGTGCAGTGTGGGAAGTGTTGGATGAGAGCGAGAGGGAAAAGGATACAAGGTAGTGGTCGGAGACTTGGAGGGGAGTTGCAATGAGGTTAGTGGAAGAACAGCATCTAGTAAAGATGAGGTCAAGCGTATTGCCTGCCTTGTGAGTAGGGGGGGAAGGTGAGAGGGTGAGGTCAAAAGAGGAGAGGAGTGGAAAGAAGGAGGCAGAGAGGAATGAGTCAAAGGTAGACGTGGGGAGGTTAAAGTCGCCCAGAACTGTGAGAGGTGAGCCGTCCTCAGGAAAGGAGCTTATCAAGGCATCAAGCTCATTGATGAACTCTCCAAGGGAACCTGGAGGGCGATAAATGATAAGGATGTTAAGCTTGAAAGGGCTGGTAACTGTGACAGCATGGAATTCAAAGGAGGCGATAGACAGATGGGTAAGGGGAGAAAGAGAGAAAGACCACTTGGGAGAGATGAGGATCCCGGTGCCACCACCCCGCTGACCAGAAGCTCTCGGGGTGTGCGAGAACACGTGGGCGGACGAGGAGAGAGCAGTAGGAGTAGCAGTGTTATCTGTGGTGATCCATGTTTCCGTCAGTGCCAAGAAGTCGAGGGACTGGAGGGAGGCATAGGCTGAGATGAACTCTGCCTTGTTGGCCGCAGATCGGCAGTTCCAGAGGCTACCGGAGACCTGGAACTCCACGTGGGTCGTACGCGCTGGGACCACCAGATTAGGGTGGCCGCGGCCACGCGGTGTGGAGCGTTTGTATGGTCTGTGCAGAGAGGAGAGAACAGGGATAGACAGACACATAGTTGACAGGCTACAGAAGAGGCTACGCTAATGCAAGGAGATTGGAATGACAAGTGGACTACACGTCTCGAATGTTCAGAAAGTTAAGCTTACGTAGCAAGAATCTTATTGACTAAAATGATTAAAATGATACAGTACTGCTGAAGTAGGCTAGCTGGCAGTAGCTGCGTTGTTGACACTACACTAATCAAGTCGTTCCGTTGAGTGTAATAGTTTCTACAGTGCTACTATTCGGGGCTAGCTGGCTAGCTAGCAGTGTTGTTTACGTTACGTTGCGTTAAAAGAACGACAATAGCTGGCTAGCTAACCTAGGAAATCGCTCTAGACTACACAATTATCTTTGAAACAAAGACGGCTATGTAGCTAGCTATGTAGCTAGCTACGATCAAACAAATCAAACCGTTGTACTGTAATGAAATGAAATGAAAATGTGATACTACCTGACCGGGTTGTTGAATTCGATTCAGTAGACGTGTGTGTGGTGACGTTGGCTAGCTGTTAGCTGTTAGCTGTTGGCTAGCTAGCAGAGTCTCCTACGTTAAGGACGACAAATAGCTGGCTAGCGAACCTCAGTGAATTAAGATAATCACTCCAAGACTACACACTCTAAACTACACAATTATCTTGGAAACAAAGACAGCTATGTAGCTAGCTAACACTAAACTAATCAAGTCGTTCAGTTGAGTGAATAGCACTACAGTGATGCTAATCTGCTAATCTGTGGGCGTTAGCTAGAGTATGTAAACAAAGTGGCATAGTTAGTGGCTAGTGATACATGTATTACATAAGGATGCAGTAGATGATATAGAGTACAGTATATACTATACATATGAGATGAATAATGTAGGGTATGTAAACATTATATTAGGTAGCATTGTTTAAAGTGGCTAGTGATATATTTTACATAATTTCCCATCAATTCCCATTATTAAAGTGGCTGGAGTTGTTGGCAGCAGCCACTCAATATTAGTGTTGGCTGTTTAACAGTCTGATGGCCTTGAGATAGAAGCTGTTTTTCAGTCTCTCGGTCCCAGCTTTGATGCACCTGTACTGACCTCGCCTTCTGGATGATAGCGGGGTGAACAGGAAGTGGCTCGGATGGTTGTTGTCCTTGATGATCTTTATGGCCTTCCTCTGACATCGGGTGGTGTAGGTGTCCTGGAGGGCAGGTAGTTTGCCCCCGGTGATGCGTTGTGCAGACCTCACTACCCTCTGGAGAGCCTTACGGTTGTGGGCGGAGCAGTTGCCGTACCAGGCGGTGATACAGCCCGACAGGATGCTCTCGATTGTGCATCTGTAGAAGTTTGTGAGTGCTTTTGGTGACAAGCCAAATTTCTTCAGCCTCCTGAGGTTGAAGAGGCGCTGCTGCGCCTTCTTCACGATGCTGTCTGTGTGGGTGGACCAATTCAGTTTGTCTGTGATGTGTACGCCGAGGAACTTAAAACTTACTACCCTCTCCACTACTGTTTTACACTTACTTAATGATTTGCTTATATGTTAGTTTTAGAATTGACTAAAATAAGCAGACAACAAGATTATTGCTTTTTAAAAAGGTTACGTTTGTGCTCTGAGCCAATAGGGTAGCCTAGGTAACCAAACCCTGGATTGCTGAAGCTATGAATTGGCCATTGAGAGGCTATGAGGCTCCGGTTGGCCTATTGGCACTCCCTACTAGGAGCAGTCCTCCATGGGGATTAATGGAATTCTACAATATTTCAATGAAATGTTTCAAGGACAAAATGACATTAATTGAAGTATGTTTTTGTTGTAGTGAAGACAGTAACATTAGTACTCTCTAAAAAAATATATTGAAGGGACAAGTTTTTA
This sequence comes from Oncorhynchus keta, assembly GCF_023373465.1. Taxonomy (NCBI): domain Eukaryota; kingdom Metazoa; phylum Chordata; class Actinopteri; order Salmoniformes; family Salmonidae; genus Oncorhynchus; species Oncorhynchus keta. The sequence continues at coordinate 46,574,094 of NC_068421.1, read as the reverse complement.
AAAAAAAATGTATTGTAGCGACCCGCACAGACAGCTGTGTGTTATGTGTTAGGCTAGGAGGTGGTTGTGTTGTACTGACCAGTACCCGGTGTTCGCGGGGTCCGACCTGTCAATCAACCTGCTATCTGCCAATCACGGGAATGCCTGGAATGTTCTGATGCCGGGCATCCTGGTGGTTGGCGGAGTGGCGTGGAGGGGGGTTGGGCAGGGGGGTGGAGCATTGGAAGTTAAGACCAGGTTCAGCCTTTGTTCTCTCTCTCTTACGTCTGGGTTTCACAAGAGAAGGTCACGATTGGCTTGTGGGTTATCTGTCATCTATTTGGCGTGTGCTACGGCCCAAACAGTAGCCTGTGTAAAGTTGGTGTAATAAACCGTCAATTCGTAAACTCAAGCCTCTGTCTGGACAATTGTTTCTTTTATGATCTAGTCAGGTCATTACAGTATGTTTAGCTCCCATAATATAATTTTAAAGTATGCATTAAGGTGTCTGAGGGTATAAACTTCGATCACACCGTCATTGCATTTTGGTACACCAGAATTACATTAATTTCTAATTAAAAGTTGACCTTGCAGCATTGCGTTGCAGAAGCAGTGCGTTTGGTGTGGTGCATACGTTGGATTTATCGCACGTAAACGCCTCAAACTGTATGCGTAGACGGCTTGACAGAAATGGTAGCAGAAGGTGAATGCTGAACTTTTGTTGTACACATAGCCACATGATGCTGAGTACTATTTTGCGCAATAACACTGTCGGTGTGTTTGAATCGTTATACAACTAATTGGTTACCACATTCTATCTAATACCCAGTAGATCTATTGGGAACATTCTAGCATTGGGCATTCTGATGTAATACATTTCATTGTTCGTAAATTCATTCTGGCCATCTATGGACACACCCGTAAACATAAACATTGGGCGCGGAGAGAACAGAGGATTCACGTTTATTGCAATTTTACCACCAACCAATGTGTTCACATCACACAGTTTATTGTAAAAGCTGTAGCCTATTTTATATCCATCAAGCAAGGTACTTTCCTCAAGTATATATATACAGTACCAGTCAAAAGTTTGGACACACCTACTCATTCAAGGCTTTTTCTTTCATTCATTTCTTCCACATTGTGGAAAAAAAATATGGAAGAACACATTTGGAAACATGGAGTAACCAAAAAAGTGTTAAACAAATCAAAATATATTCTATATTCTTGAAAGTAGCCACCCTTTTCCTTGATGACAGCTTTGCACACTCTTGGCATTCTCTCAACCAGCTTCACCTGGAATGCTTTTCCAACAGTCTTGAAGGATTTCCCGCATATGCTGAGCACTTGTTGGCTGCTTTTCCTTCACTCTGCGGTCCAACTCATCCCAAAACATCTCAATTGCCAATATGCTAACATTCCATTCAAACAATGCAGTCAATCGGCTGCAGGGTAGCCTAGGGCGTTGGACTATAGTAACCGGAAGGTTGCAAGTTCAAATCCCTAAACTGACAAGGTACAAATCTGTCGTTCTGCCCCTGAACAGGCAGTTAACCCACTGTTCTTTGAAAATAAGAATTCGTTCTTAACTGACTTGCCGAGTTAAATTTATGGAGCTCGCTCCGTTGTAACGACAGGTACTGACAACATTGCGTTGTGCTGATAGAGCCGCTCGAGCTTTGAATAGCCAGCGAATCGCAGTGTTCGTCGGAGGTCATGTGGCTGTTTGTTCATCAGCCCAACGTTCTAAAATGTGGCAAGTTTCGATGGTAACTTCATTGACACCGAGCGCGGGGGACTGTAACGTTCACACACCCGGTCGTTGGAGCCGCTTCATAGCAGGAGACAGAAAAGAGATATTTCATACTTCACTTTCCCCGTCCAACACCTGTGGAAATGTTTAACAGTCTTCTCAGGGAATTTGACGAGGACCCTTTCTTCTCGTAAGTAGTATCTTTATTGTATTCTGACACTCATTCATTCGACTGTCTGGAGATTTTTCTCGAAAAATAATGTTTATTTCAAATAGCAGTCAAAAGTCAACAACACTTTGAACATGACACATTGTCTCAGAAATTAGACAAGAACGACTGTATGCTACCCACCCCGTCTCTACAATGACACTATGTAGGCTATTATCTATAATGTTATGTTTTAAGAGCTGCATTCACAATCAATAGGTTGAATATATTATTATGGGGAATTGTGTGCCCAATTCCAATGCTTTGTTATCAGCATAGCCTATTTCCTTATATAAGCAGTTCCAGACTGAAAAACTGTTTATATCTCCAGGCCATCGGACTGCTGAACAGCTATCACTTTCTGCATGGCTACCTGCCTGTGCTCTGCCCTGCACCTTGAAGACTTATGCCCCATGTGTATATATAGAGTTATATTCTAAATCATTTAAATGACAACTAAGGCACACCGACATCAATGTTTAATTTCTTTCAATATCTACTGGTTAACATGTAGGCTACAGTAATAGCATGGTACTTACTACTCAAGGCATAGACTTACCGTTGTCAGCAAAACATTGCTTCATGTTTTTCATTGGTGAATAGATGCTGTGACCCATTCCCCAGGATAAGTGAGAGAATGAAATATCTATTAATCACCTGGCCTAGATCCTTGACATATCTTAGGCCTGCAATAAAATATGATAAATTGTTACATTACAACCCCCATCTTCAATCCACAAACCAGCCCTCCACTTGCAATGCCCAGTTGCATGTTCTTGCTATTACTATTTTTATTAGTAGAATTTTATTTTTTAAAACATATATTCTACACAGAAGTGAAGCCGCTCCGAACACCCAAAACCCTCCGGTTGTTCCCACCCACCCCACATCAAGCTATGACTATTTGTACTATTTTCACACAGAAAAATGCCAATCACTGATTTGACCTAAAAAATAAGGCAGAGCAACACTGCCTCCTTCATTTATGTGTTTGGGGAGGTGTTCCACTAATTGATAACTAATACAACTATGCCTACTCATATTAATTGTGAATTTGGTTGTATGACAGACAGTAAATTATGAAATGGTGAATGCCTGGTGTTAAGAAGTTTCCTTCCTTCCTTTATCTCCCCCCACTTTCCCCTTTTCCAATCTACAGCTCGTCAAGGTAGGACCATTTGTTTTTCACTCATCAACACAGTCATCAATTCTGCAAAGAATTACAGAACCAGCATCTCTGGGAACGTTGAGGCTAATTCCCTCTCTTCTTCTTTGTCTTCTCCACAGGGATCCATTCCAGGCACACAATACCCGTGTACAACAGATGATGCGGAGTTTCTCAGAGCCCTTCGGTCGGGACTTCATGCCCAGTCTGACTGGAGGGCGGGAAAGGGGCCACGTATCCGGGGGCCAACTCAACACTAGCATGGTGCCACGGGAGGACCACAGGGTGAGGACTACTGCTTTGACTGTGACACACTGACTGGGGTAGGGTAACTAGGGCCAATGTGTTGTTCTGGTGAACCAGGTTAGGTCCCACACATAATAATAATAATAATACATTTGTAAAGTGCATTTTCTATGCTCAATGTGCATGACACGAGTAGCCTGGGAGTATCGATATTGGCTAAAGCACATACAGATCCTGACTAGGATATGTCAGGTCAGGAGAGGGTTGTTGGCTTGAATCTCAAACAGGTGACTGCTTCAGTGCCTCTAGTTCATACCCTATCATTAAGCTGGTCTTCTTACTTGGAGAGCATTTCCCTTTGGATTTGTTCTCCTTATCTGTTTGTGCTATTATGTCAACTCTTTATAATGCCAAACATTTGTCTGCACAAACAGATCTGGGACCAGGCTACAGTGCCTTGCGAAAGTATTCGGCCCCCTTGAACTTTGTGACCTTTTGCCACATTTCAGGCTTCAAACATAAAGATATAAAACTGTATTTTTTTGTGAAGAATCAACAACAAGTGGGACACAATCATGAAGTGGAACAACATTTATTGGATATTTCAAACTTTTTTAACAAATCAAAAACTGAAAAATTGGGCGTGCAAAATTATTCAGCCCCCTTCAGTTAATACTTTGTAGCACCACCTTTTGCTGCGATTACAGCTGTGAGTCGCTTGGGGTATGTCTCTCGGTTTTGCACATCGAGAGACTGACATTTTTTTCCATTCCTCCTTGCAAAACAGCTCGAGCTCAGTGAGGTTGGATGGAGAGCATTTGTGAACAGCAGTTTTCAGTTCTTTCCACAGATTCTCGATTGGATTCAGGTCTGGACTTTGACTTGGCCATTCTAACACCTGGATATGTTTATTTTCAAACCATTCCATTGTAGATTTTGCTTTATGTTTTGGATCATTGTCTTGTTGGAAGACAAATCTCCGTCCCAGTCTCAGGTCTTTTGCAGACTCCATCAGGTTTTCTTCCAGAATGGTCCTGTATTTGGCTCCATCCATCTTCCCATCAATTTTAACCATCTTCCCTGTCCCTGCTGAAGAAAAGCAGGCCCAAACCATGATGCTGCCACCACCATGTTTGACAGTGGGGATGGTGTGTTCAGGGTGATGAGCTGTGTTGCTTTTACGCCAAACATAACGTTTTGCATTGTTGCCAAAAAGTTCAATTTTGGTTTCATCTGACCACAGCACCTTCTTCCACATGTTTGGTGTGTCTCCCAGGTGGCTTGTGGCAAACTTTAAACAACACTTTTTATGGATATCTTTAAGAAATGGCTTTCTTCTTGCCACTCTTCCATAAAGGCCAGATTTGTGCAAAAAATGACTGATTGTTGTCCTATGGACAGAGTCTCCCACCTCAGGTGTAGATCTCTGCAGTTCATCCAGAGTGATCATGGGCCTCTTGGCTGCATCTCTGATCAGTCTTCTCCTTGTATGAGCTGAAAGTTTAGAGGGACGGCCAGGTCTTGGTAGATTTGCAGTGGTCTGATACTCCTTCCATTTCAATATTATCGCTTGCACAGTGCTCCTTGGGATGTTTAAAGCTTGGGAAATATTTTTGTATCCAAATCCGGCTTTAAACTTCTTCACAACAGTATCTCGGACCTGCCTGGTGTGTTCCTTGTTCTTCATGATGCTCTCTGCGCTTTTAACGGACCTCTGAGACTATCACAGTGCAGGTGCATTTATACGGAGACTTTAAAACACACAGGTGGATTGTATTTATCATCATTAGTCATTTAGGTCAACATTGGATCATTCAGAGATCCTCACTGAACTTCTGGAGAGAGTTTGCTGCACTGAAAGTAAAGGGGCTGAATAATTTTGCACGCCCAATTTTTCAGTTTTTGATTTGTTAAAAAAGTTTGAAATATCCAATAAATGTCATTCCACTTCATGATTGTGTCCCACTTGTTGTTGATTCTTCACAAAAAAATACAGTTTTATATCTTTATGTTTGAAGCCTGAAATGTGGCAAAAGGTTGCAAAGTTCAAGGGGGGCGAATACTTTCGCAAGGCACTGTATGTTCTCTTGGCTTGAGAAACAGAAACTGGCGACCATACCTCCCAGTACTTTGTAGATTCTCCCCATTCACTTGTACTCTCTTGGTGAAGGTGTGAAATCATATCCTTAGCCCAGGAGTTGGTCAGTTTCTGGTACTGACCTACATACTGTCCTCCTTTATCTGTGTCAGTGAGTGAAGGAACCCAAACACCTGCACCACAACTCGCCCCCCTCCACCCACCTCCCTCATTTCAGCGTCCAGCTTTCAAACAAACAAGAACGCTGACCAGCCGAAAGAGATAAAAAAGAAAAGGGCTTAGGTTTACTGGGGCCGTGATGGAAAATGGCCATGGACGTGTAACCGGATCCCTCCCCTGCTGCCAGGTCAGGCCAGCGATGCTATAGTGCTTATTGAACCTCTGCTGCTGCTCTGCTGGGGCACTGGAGAGTGTGGTGGGTTGTAGAAGGGCAACCCCTCGCCTCTCTGGCCAGCTATCTTTGGCCTGAGGAGGGTATATTTAGAGCATTGTTCCACTGACACAGTGCTTTCTCACTCAAACACACCAATGGCCCTCTTGAGGACCCTGCTGCCCGAGCTGTTGAAAAGACACGTCAAAACAGACATGTTTGTTTTCATAGCTGTTTGGCCCATGGTTACATGCAGCAAATCAGGAAGGACACACTGTACACATTTCTCATGACAGCATTGGTTATGAGTTTATCACAATATAGTTCTGTTTTCTCATAGACCTGAATCCTGACTTGAGATCCTTGTACATAACATTTTTGACATTAATGCATGATTGCAAAGTTAACCATGTGCAAAGTTAGGATTCAGTGTGTGGTTAATTTTCTCTGTAAATTTCAACAGTACTGAATTACAGTTTCATTACATTTAAACACTAGCCTATTAGCTCAGCTTTGCAATGCAGTTATATGCATTTTCTATCAGAAGGCAAATAGAACATGTAGGCTGGTGGGAAGGTCACCACATTTTTTTAAGATACCCCTACCCGAGGTAGAACAAAGCACAACCATGTTTTTTCAAATCCCTAATGTCTCCCATTTATGAAATGGATGGTTGTATCCAAATACTTTTCTGCAAAAGTAGTTAAATTGATCGATATTTTGACACACCCCCTAAATTCAAAAAGTACAGAATAATGCCTGGCTGTAGGGGAAATGGGCCGCATATGCTCATGTAACCCAATATTGCAAGCTCTGATATCGCAACATTTTAAAATACAAGTAGTCAATTGTCTGGCATACATACATACACAAACAGCATTAGGATATCGTAATGCATCTTGGTAATATAAACCTGTAAACACAGAGATACAATAGGCGGAAATGTCAGCTATAAATATTTATGATGAATGTAAGCTTTACTTTTTGCCACGTGCTTAAATTCTAACTTTCCATCTCAAATGTGCTCTCATTCAGTGTATCATCCTGCCTGACAAAAGTACATACAGTTACACATGTTTTCTGATGTTGTGGCAAGTGTAATCTGCTCTAAGTAAAGCAAGTGGGCTCCGACATCGGAATTAGATTAGATGTTTTCCATAATTGTATACAACACTCATGCCCATAAAGACTGATTTGGTGTAAATCCATTTTATTCGGAATCCAATATGGTCAACATGATTACATTCAAACACCATTGCCTGTATATAATTTGCCCTTGTTCATTTTGGATTGAATGTGTTTTTCTGTCTTTAAAAATGTTTCATCTTGGCATATCTAGAACAATGGGTGGCACTGCCACTGCCTCTTGTTTGAATACCAGATCCAAATAGCTTTTCAATGTGTGTTCATCTCATTCACACACTTACAATGGGCAGTTCTGAAAAATATAATAACAAACCTTTGACGACACAAAGCACATAATAGCATAACCAAGTAACAGGAAAGCAACCTGTAATACAACATTCAGTCATTCTAGTAGCGTATATGTACAGCGCTAACCTTTTTCCTCTTTCCCCACTGAAACTGAATCAACCTTGCACACTTAAAGTCTTTGAGGTGACCAGGACATGAGTGTGTCCTAACAGGGTGAGGAGACAAAGTAGCCAATAGTGTTTGTAGTTCTGGGGCCTGACCAGCTTGCATAGGTAACTGGCCATTCTAGGCAAGCTATCTTTCTAGGCAAGCTATCTATCTTTATGATGGGCAGGATATTGGGGCTGTGTGGTGATCAGTTTCCAATTCTACAACAGTTGGGTGCAGACTCTCTGGGGGTGAAGCTTGCATGCCAACCAGGGTTGGGCTCAATTTGAATTGAAGGCGGTCAATTCAAGAAAGTAAACTGAAATTCCAATTCAATTATTGAGAAAAGGGCATCTATTTTCAATGACTTCTCAACAAACTGAAAAGGAAAAGCTATTAATGTAAAAGGTTTTAACATTTTAGAATTTTTTATTCAAATCACTTCCTGAATCGACTGACTTCAATTCGAATTGAGCCCAACCCTGAAGCCAACAGGACCCTTTGACTAATTGGAATGTTATCTCAGCCTGAAAATGATTCTGGGGATACTTCAGTAGTGAAATGGTTAGTTGTCGAGTTCTGAAGGAGAGTCTGAAAGGGCTGTCACAAACAGACCTGCCCATAGACCTTTCCAACGCTTAATTTAGTTTTTAATTTGTCACAATTCCTGCAGTTCACATCCTAAAAATTCCTTAATATTCTTCTGGAAGTCGGGTAGGATGATAATTTGGACGATATTAACTGTGGATAGTTGGCTGCGAATACAGTCTGGGACAGGACCAGCAGGAGATGAGGGTGACAGAACCAGTGATGGCGACCTCAGGAAGAAGTGTTACAGCTCCAGACATACATACTGTACATTTTAAAGATGATCCCTGGGCTTTGATGGACTGTAAGGGGTTTGCAGAGGAGGTGGTGCTGGTCAAGCATGGTGCACAAAGACCACTATCTCACAGTCAATCCCCAGCCACCATACACGATCACATACAGCAGGGCTGCCCAACCCTCTTCCTGGAGATCTACTGCCCTGTAGGTTTTCAGTCCAGCCCTAATTTAGGATATCTGATTCAGCTAGTTAAGGTCTTGTTGAGCAGCAAATTAGTAGAATAAGGTGTGTTAAATTAGGGTTAGATTGAACCCACAGGATGGTAGATCTCCAGGAAGAGGGTTGGGCAGCCCTGACATATAACATCTTTGTTTCAGTTTGACCTCCCTAAGGGGCCTCTTGTTTGCCCTAGATGGCATATGTCCTTAAAGGGATGTTGGGATTACTGCACAGTTTCCCAGACCAATGCATGAGTCACCCCAACATGAAAGCTTATTCTTTACATGCAAGTCCAGTTCCGGTATCACATGGGCTGGCTAGCCATCGCAAAATAGGTACATATGATGGCAATGCACGACAACACTTTCCAGGTGGCATTTTGGCTATTGAACGGCCTACTGACATGTGACAGTCCAATTCCATGGTGTCTCTGTCTGTGGTAACTGCCAGATGGGAGGACTGTTGGTGGTGGGGACCTATCGAGGACTGGGAGATTCAGGATGGCATTGACATTGAAGAGGTGCAAATCCTATCATATGTGAAAGCCCAGTAAGTTGATGGCATTTCTCGTCAATGAGTGTCAGGTTGTTTTGGTTCAATGTGGGGAACACCTCCCTTATGAGCTTGTTACATCCTCCCCATACCTATAATGTCAACATGTATGGCGTCTCCAGGGCAGACTGGGAGATTTGGGATGGCATTGACATTGGAGAACTGCCATTCCTATGTCATGTGAAGGCCCACTAAGTTGATGGAATTTCTTGACAATGAGTGTCAGGTTGTATTGCAAGAGTAGGGGCTGAACAAATACAATCCACAATGAGAGTTTACAGTGTCTGAGCCCAATTGTTTTTCTTAGAGCCAATGAGATTACAATAGCCACAACATAAACGTGTTAGTTAGTGTATGCCTAGGATAGGATAAGTAATCCTTCTCACCCCCCTTTAAGATTTAGATGCACTATTGTAAAGTGACTGTTCTACTGGATGTCATAAGGTGAATGCACCAATTTGTAAGTCGCTCTGGATAAGAGCGTCTGCTAAATGACTTAAATGTAAATGTAATGTATGCATTTCTGTCAGGCAGAACTATGCAGCACTGAATGACAGCAAAGTTGTCTATTAATCAGATAGCAAAAATCATAAATATTCATACTGTGCCTTCAGAAAGAATTCATGCCCCTTTACTTATTCCATATTTTGTTGTGTTAGAGCCCGAATTCAAAATTGATTAGATATATTTGTTTTCTCTCACATATCTACACACTGCCCCATAATGACAAAGTGAAAACATGTTTTAGTAATATTTGCACATTTATTCAAAATTAAATACAGAAATATCTCATTTACATAAGTATTCACACCCCTGAGTCAATACATGTTAGAATCACCTTTGGCAGTGATTACTGCTGTGAGCATTTCTGTGTAAGTCTCTAAGAGCTTTGCACACATGGATTGTACAATATTTGACCATTATTCTTTTCAAAATTCTTCAAGCGCTGTCAAATTGGTTGTTGATCATTGCTAGATAAGTATTGCCATAGATTTTCAAGCAGATTTAAGTCAGAACTGTAAGTTGGCCACTCAGGAACATTCACTGTCGTCTTGGTAAGCAATTCCAGTGTAGATCTCGTGTTTTAGGTTGTTGTCCTGCTGAAAGGTGAATTAATTTTCCAGTGTCTGGTGGAAAGCAGACTGAACCAGGGTTTCCTCTAGGATTTTGCCTGTGCATAGCTCCATTCTGTTTATTTTTTTATCCTGAAAAACTCCCCAGTCCTTAACGATTGCAAGCATACTCATAACATGATGCAGCCACCACTATGCTTGAAAATATGGAGAGTGGTACTTCATAATGTGTTCTATTGGATTTGCCCCAAACATGACACTTAATTTCTTTGCCACATGTTTTTGTAGTATTACTTTAGTGCCTTGTTGCAAACATAATGCATGTTTTGGAATATTTTTTACTCTGTACAGGCTTCATTCTTTTCACTCTTTCAATTCGGTTAGTATTGTGGAGTTACTACAATGTTGTTGATCCATCCTCAGTTTTCTCCTATCACATCTATTAAACAGTTTTAAAGTCATTGGCCTCCTGGTGAAATCCCTGAGCGGTTTCCTTCCTCTCTGGCAACTGAGTTAGGAAGGATGCCTGTATCTTTGTAGTGACTGCGTGTCTTGATATACCATCCAAAGTGGAATTAATAATTTCGCCATTCTAAAAGGGATATTCAATGTCTGCTTTTTACATTTTTACCCATCGACCAATAGGTACCTTCTTTGCAAGGCATTGGAAAACTTCCCTGGTCTTTGAGGTAGTCCATATGCAACTTATGTGAATGGTTAAGCAAATGTTTACTCCTGAACTTATTTCGAAAAACATTATTTCACTTTGACATTATGGGGTATTGTGTGTAGGGCAGTGACAAAAACATCTATATTTAATAAGTTTTTAATTCAAGCTGTAACAACAAAATGTGGAAAGAAGTGAAAGGGTGTGAATACATTCTGAAGGTACTGTATTTGCTATTTCCTTCTATTGTATCTCTGTATTTACAGGTCTATATTTCTAATATGCTAATTAAGATATGCTAATGCTGTCTGTGTATGTAGTGCAGACAACTGACTACTTGTATTCAAAATCTTCTCAATATCAGAGCTTGCAATATTGGGTTACATAAGCTTATGTGGCCCTCCCCCCTCCAGCCAGGCATATTCTGCATTTTTTTTTAGTTTAGGGGGGGTGTCACAATATCTATCAATTTAACCACATTTGAGGTAAAATATTTTTACACATTTCATAAATGGGAGAGATAAGAGATGTGACAAAACATGGTTGTGTTGTTTTACATCGAGTCGGGGTACATTGGAGGCTCCTCAGAGCAGGACGGGGAAGACCACCCTACTCAGTGAATTTCAGGAGAAAAAAATAGTTATACATTTAAGTTATCGTTTTTAGATAAAACTATACTAAATATATTCACGTCACCAAATAACTGATTTGAAGCATACTGTTTTGTAATGAAGGTCTACATTGGCCTCAATGTAGAACTTCTAGAGGATAGCACGATGGTGTAGCCGGAGGACAGCTATTTTCCATCCTTCTCTGGGTACATTGACTTCAATACAAAACCTAGGAGGCTCATGGTTCTCACCCGCTTCTATAGACGTAGTAATTATAATGACTTCCGGAGGACGTCCTCCAACCTATCAGAGCTCTTAAAGTATGAACTGACATGTTGTCCAGACAATCAAAGGATCACATAACAAATCTAGTAATGAAAGCATAAGCTACAGCTAGCTAGCAATGCAGTATATAGAGTGTGGTGAGTAGTTGACTCCAAGTGAGAAAGATAATAGTTGAACAGTTTTGAACAAATTAACTTCATCAAAAATGAAGGAGAAGCAGCAGAGAGAGAGAGTTATGTCATTGTACTTTTTTCTTCTTCTTAGTTTACATTTCACTTAGCTAATGCAGCTAATTTAGCCTACTGAACAACCTGACTCAAACGAACAGAGTGGAATGTTATTTATGTTAGCTAGCTGGCTAAGGCTATCCAACACTGCAACTCTTCCAAGTCAAGGTAAGCTTTCTGTTTTATTGATGTATTGTCAACAGGGCCCGCTGGTGTAACTGCTAATCTGCTTGCTGTACACTACTGCCTGATTATACACATGGATTGGATTGTGGGTTTACTAATGAATTATTTCTAGTTTGTTGACAATAGCATTATTATTATTTTATTTTTTTGTATTTTCCACCCCATTTTTCTCCCCAATTTCGTGATATCCAATTGGTAGTAGTTAGTCTTGTCTCATCGCTGCAACTCCAATACGGACTCAGGAGAGGCGAAGGTCGAGAGCCATGCGTCCTCTTAAACACAACCCAACCACACAATGCCCATCCAACCCGGAAGCCAGCCGCACCAATGTGTCGGAGGAAACATCGTACACCTGGCAACCGTGCCAGCGTGCACTGCACCAGCCTGCCACAGGAGTCTCTAGTGCGCGATGAGACAAGATATCCCTGCCGGCCAAACCCTCCCTAACCCGGACGACGCTGGGCCAATTGTGTGCTGCCCCATGGGCCTCCCGGTCGCGGCCGGCTGCAACAGAGCCTGGACTCGAACCCAGAATCTCTAGTGGCACAGCTAGCACTGCGATGCAGTGTCTTAGACCACTGCGCCACTCAGGAGGTGACAATAGCATTAATATGGTGACAACAATGTAGGCTGTGTAGCGGTTATGGTATAAATGTTTGTCTTAGAGGTTTTTGCTCCTTGTCACAGACACCTGTTTTGTTGTGCACTGGTGTTCACAAGTGAAGGGGAAAGGTGAGAGCAAGTGATGCTGTGTGTTTCTGCTATGAAAGTGAACTGTGTGTGTGGGTGATTAAAGGTGTATTCATTGCGCCAATTCTGTTGCAAAACGATTAAATGGAAACAGAACAAAACAGAGAGGGACTTACCTAAATTTGTCCAATAGAAACTCTTGTTTTAGTTGCAAAAAAGAATCAATCAATCACATGTATTTATGAAGCCCTTTTTACATCAGCAGTTGTCACAAAGTGCTTATACAGAAACTGAGCCTAAAACCCCAGAAAGCAAACAATGCAGATGTAGAAGCACATGGTGGATAGGGAAAACTCCCTAGAAAGGTTGGAATCAAGGAAGAACCTAGAGAGAAACCAGGCTCTGAGGGGTGACCAGTCCTCTGCTGGCAGTGCCAGGTGAAGATTATAAGAGTACATGGTCATTAAGGCCAGATTGTTCTTCAAGATGTTCAAACACTCATAGATGACCAGCCGGGTCAAATAATATTCACAGTGGTTATAGAGGGTGCAACAGGTTAGCACCTCGGGAGGTGCAACTGTTTGGACTAATGATTACACACCCCAGATCAGCTAGATGCAGGCAAGAGTGTGCAAGGCAGTATTGAATGCATCACTGTTTGTCACCTTGTTTACTCAAATTTGTCTCTCAAACCTTTATAGCGTAGTTGCAAACTTACAGTTTTAGGCTGGGTTGTAGGAACCTTATGATGGGTATAGGGCAAATTTCAGAAACATGTAGTAGGTTACTAGCCAAACCTATCAATGTTACATTGAGCTGGGTGAATGGAATATGAATGATAGTCATTCATATTCCATTCATACGAATGACTCGTATGAATATTATTGTCATTATTTATATTATGCTATAATCTTAAACGGTGCTAGGGTTGCAAAGCGACCTGTAGTTTACCAAAGTTACCGGAATCTTCAGTAATTTTGGTCATTAACAGAACATCTATGGCAATCTATTGTAAACTTTGGTCAATTATACTTGAATAACTTGTTTTTGAAAAATTCATATATAGTATTCATTTTTTTCTATTTCCATATTGTCCATGAGTTTCTAGTAGGTAGACCATATGTTCAAGAGAAAATAGCCTAATTAATGAAAAAAGCATCTCATCAACAATGGCATTATTTTCAAATATCTATGCAACTCTTCCAATATTTACTTTTTTCACAACTGCTGCCACCAATTTGATGCAAAAACATTACCAACAAATGCATACTGATAAAATAAAATAAACTAAAACAAATACAAAGGATATTTCAGGCTGAAACCCTCATTAACACCAATGTTATTAACTAAGTTGATGGTTTATATTAATGTTTACAGCTTTGTCATTAAATGTTTTATTTGAAAATCATGTTATTTAATTTTTTTGTATATTTTACATGTGATAAGACCAGAAAGAGAGCAAGAGATAATGAAACACCTGTAAAAATCTGAAGTACCCAAAAGGGCCACTAGACATCTTGTGAAATATTAGATAACCTCCTTGAATGATACCAAAATTCTGGTAGTATACTGGTAAACTTAGAAAGTTTCCAGTAATATACCCTCCCTTTGCAACCTTAAACGGCACCGACCGCCACTGCTCAAAAACTAAAGCCCTTTTTGAGGATTGATCGATGGTCTAATGGTCATATTCATTCGGACATGAAAATGTTCTAAAACATTTTGCAACAGATTCTGAAAATGAGTGTTTCTTATTGAACAAGTTCAAGTTGTCTCTCCCTTTTTCAATCCGTTTTCTTCCGTTTGGTGTCTAATGGTCATGACCGAGATCTGTCTAATGGGCCTTTGCTCCCATTTCCCCTAAAGACACCTTCTCTCCCAGTATAAAGGTCTCATGATTACCAGGCAGCTGCCCTGCTTTAGAAGCCCTGAGGTGCTAAACTTAGTCCCTGTGTCCTTTCGCTAATCCTGCACCCCTCCCCGTGTGCTCAGTATATTTATCCCTGGTAATTACTTTCAACGTTCACCAGCCTACATAGGTCATTAGTAGAGCACTACATTGGGAATAGGGTGCCATTTGGGAGGTAGACACTGTTTTAGAGAGCTTTAAAGAGCGCTACTGTAGCAGGCTAGCTCACAGTTGAAGGTGTTGTTGGTAAGAGCGTGTGGTGCACTGTGCAACAGCGGTGGTTAGTTCTGTAGCAGTGGGCTGTTGTAGGGATTTTTGAAAAGCTACTGGTGGATGCAGGGCTTTGCTTTTTTAAAATAAAAAATAGTTTCTATTGGTTCTACAGACTGATTAGTCTTCTCTTTTCAGCAGTAGGATTTTCTTTCCAAACTATACATTTTTCCCGCGATTGTATTTTAAAATCTGCAAAAGGCAAAGCAACAGCTGCAACCATCCATAGAAATATAATCCATAGATGGCAGTTCCCATTCAAGTCAGAACTGGCATCCATTGCTAGTGTACCCATAAGTTTAACAGTCAAATTGCCAGGGTAAGAGGTTACAAAACCCTTCTATGGATTATACGTCTATAGCCACAATGCAACAAGCAATATATTTGGCGTGCATGCTGCCCAAACTGCGGTCTTCCCGGCTGTAGGCAAACCTGTAACTGACAAAGTAAAGGAAACACTTGAGTA
Source organism: Oncorhynchus keta (assembly GCF_023373465.1). Lineage (NCBI taxonomy): Eukaryota > Metazoa > Chordata > Actinopteri > Salmoniformes > Salmonidae > Oncorhynchus > Oncorhynchus keta. The sequence goes on along the minus strand of NC_068421.1, from coordinate 46,558,713 downwards.
AACGAGGGATGCAAAGTATACAGTGCATTCGGAGAGTATTCAGACCCCTTGACTTTTTCCACATTTTTTACGTTACAGCCTTATTCTAAAATGAATCAAATAAATGTTTTCGCTCATCAATCTACACACAATACCCCATATTGACAAAGAAAAAAAACAGGTTTTTAGAAATACCTTATTGACAAGTATTCAGACTCTTTGCTATTAGACTCGAAATTGAGCTCAGGTGCATCCTGCTTCCGTTGATCATCCTTGAGATGTTTCTACAACTTGATTGGAGGCCACCTGTGGTAAATGCAATTGATTAGATATGATTTGGAAAGGCACACAACTGTATATATGTTGACAGTGCATGTCAGAGCAAAAACCAAGCCATGAGGTCGAAAGAATTGTCCGTAGAGCGCAGAGACAGGATTATGTCGAGGCACTGACCTGGGGAAGGGTACCAAAACATTTCTGTAGCATTGAAGGTCCCCAAGAACACAGTGGCCTCAATCATTCTTAATAAATGGAAGAAAGAACCACCAAGACTTCCTAGAGCTGGCCGCCCGGCCAAACTAAGCAATCAGGGGAGACGGGTCACTCTGTCAGAGCTCTAGAGTTATTTTTTGGAGATGGGAGAACCTTCCTGAAGGACAACCATCTCTGTAGCACTCCAACAATCAGGCCTTTATGATAGAGTGACCAGACGGAAGCCATTCTTCAGTAAAAGACACATGACAGCCTGTTTGGAATTTGCCAAAAGGCACCTAAAGACTCTCAGACCATGAGAAACAAGATTCTCTGGTCTGGTGAAACCAAGATTAAACTCTCTGGCCTGAATGCCAAGCCTTACATCTGGCACCATCCCTACGTTGAAGCATGGTGGTGGCAGCATCATGCTGTGGGGATGTTTTTCAGCGGCAGGGAATGGGAAACTAGTCAGGATCGTGGCAAAGATGAACGAAGTACAGAGAGATCCTTAATGAAAACCTGCTCCAGAGTGCTCAGGACCTCAGCCTGGGACTACGGTTCACCTTCCAACAGGACTACGCCCTAAGCACACAGCCAAGACAACGCAGGAGTCTGAATGTCCTTGAGTGGCCCAGCCAAAGCCTGAACTTGAACCCGATCGAACATCTCTGGAGGGACCTGAAAATATATGTGCAGCGACGCTCCTCATTCAACTTGACCGAGCTTGAGAGGATCTGCAGAGAAGCATGGGAGTGCCAAGCTCAAGACTCAATGCTGTAACTGCTGCCAAAGGTGCTGAGTAAAGGGTCAGAATACTTATGTAAATGTAATATTTCAATTTTTTTAATTAATTGGCAGCAATTTCTAAAAACCTGTTTTTGCTTTGCCATTATGGGGTATTGTGTGTAGATTGAAAAAACGGTTGAATCAATTTTAGAATAAGGCTGTAATGTAACACTGTGGATAAAGGGTTGAGAATATTTTCCGAAGGCACTGTATACAGTATAGATAATATTTGTTTGTAATTTTAGTATTATTATTATTATATATATATATATATATATATATATATATATATATATATATATATATATATATATATTTTTTTTTTTTTTTTTTTTTTTTTTGCTTCCACACCGGGCCCCCCACGGGCCTGGGCCCAGTGGTTTCAGCACCGGTAAGCCCCTGCATTAATCCGGCCCTGGGTGGATGTTGTTTTGGGTTGTTCCTTTTGCTCTTCCATCTGCTTGGCAAGCGTGCTCTGGCACCCACTGCAGAAGGGTTAGCAGCTATGAAAGATATTATTGCTCCGCTACCGATCTCAAGTATCACGCATGCTTTAGTGAATCCGCACCCTATATCAGATACGTGCACACAAGAGCACACACACATCAGCACACGCACACAGACATTCACACCATCGTTGAAGTAAAGCTGCTGTTTCTTTTGCCATTTTGCTGAGCATTCGATCCCCCCCAGACTGTGAATATGTTTAGTCTTTCCTCTCAAAGGTTGTTTGGCTGTTTGGGAATATCTCATTTCGTTCCCTTCCATCACACTCAACTACTTGCTTAGTTAATATAATCTTTCATAAGATACCTTGGATTCAGAGGAGTTTGTTTTATTTCGCTTCACTTTAATCACTCATTAAAGAAAATATAAAATTGTTTTATTTCGGTTCATTTAATTTCACTGGGTTAATTAAAGCCAAGATCACATTTCAGCTTTTTATATACCTGTCATAATAAAACAAACTTTATCATGTGTTTTGATTTATAAAAGGAAATGGGCACTTTGTCGCTAAAGTTACTCCTACTCTCTGTATCATTAATCTGCTGACCAGTTTTTTAATTTTTTTATTAGGGTAGCATCTTTAGCCTCCCCAGTGGTTTCTAACAGTTCCTAGAACCCATGCCTTCACAGCTCGCCTGTCCCTCCATTCCCTGAGAGCTGAAATTAAAGCCCTATGCCCTGGCCTCAGTGTGACTCATAGCTCCGCTTTAACCAGCGAGAGGAGGGAAAAGAGTAAGACGCGATGCCATGACAGGCTGGGAGGGGGGGAAAGGGGACCATGAGTTTTTTTTTAAATCGAGCAGTAGCACAGCCGCCCCCAAAATAATGTATTAAAGCCCCTGCGAGTCAATACTTTTTACACGATCAACCTCTGCGGCCATCTAAAAATATGCCCGATATGCGAGTGTAACGGGCATTTATTCGTTTATACATGCTATTCAGAGATATAATTGGCCCGTCGTGCTACGTACAGGCATATCAGGGGCAGCGAGGAGCGTTTTACATCACCCTGACCTTTGGAAAAGAGCTGAGCGAGCAACCGAGATAGACCCAGACTCTCCGCCCCCCGCCCATCTGCCCACCCGTTGGGTCCATGCAGGTTTTTTTTCAGAACGAGGATATGTGTTCAGTGTTAAACCCCCTGTAATCCATGGCAACGGGTCCCAATTACATGGAGAGCATAGCTCTCTCAACACCCTCCAGGCTGAGCTCCAGCCAAACCTTTCTCCCTCTCTCTCTGGTGTCTGTATCCACATACGGTGCCCCTGGCTTGGGTTGGGATGTTTAGGATGCCTGCCCAGGCCTCCAGGGGTTATAAACACCCTGAAGTAGAGAGTCAGGGGAGCAGCGGCTAGGACTGAAATAGTCTTTCTCCCAATTTGCACATTCAGCAGGTTCTAGGCCCCATGTAAATGTGGGAAGGGCTAAGGTTCAGCTTCACAGTGTAATATAACAAGAAAACAAAGCTAAAGAGACTATAGACTACATACTGAGAACAAACTGAATACATGTGTAAAGACGGACACTATTTTGTATATGAGCCTTCCTGTCTCAGTGGTGCCTTGCTTTCTCAGGCTTCTTTGTGAGTGCGTGCGTGTGTATATGTGTGTGCTTATGTCTGTGTTGCTGCTGCTCTGCACTCTATGTTCATTCTGTATTGTACTGCTTTTCAGAGGATAAGCCAGTCGCTTTCGCCTTTCGGCTGTGTTGATAGCACGGTTAGTCCGGCAGACTACTCAAATGCTATAATGCAGCACCATTCCTTGTTTCAGCCATAAGCTGACTATCTTTATAGACACACACAGCAAGTTTGAATCTAGCTGGAGTTATGGTAATAACGTAATATTTGTTATATTATTTGTTATATTATTATTATTATTATTTGACCCTGCTGATCATCTATGAACATTTTAACATCTTGGCCATGTTCTGTTATAATCTCCACCCGGCACAGCCAAAGAGGACTGGCCACTCCTCATAGCCTAGTTCTCTCTAGGTTTCTTCCTAGGTTCTTGCCTTTCTAGGGAGTTTTTCCAAGCCACCGTGCTTCTACACCTGCATTGCTTGCTGTTTGGGGTTTTAAGGCTGGGTTTCAGTACAGCACTTTGAGATATTTGCTGATGTAAGAAGGGCTTTATAAATACATTTGATATATTGTGAATCTGAGCAAAGGCCACATTCACAGTGCATATGTGCCATGCCAAATTGGTAAGATGTGGGAGTATGCATGTATGCACCCAATACCAAGTGTATGTGTAGGCTTTACTAGGCTACATGTGTGTGTGCATGCGATTGTATCTACCAGTATTAGTGTGCGTGTGGTCATGCACACACGTCCTGGTTGTTTTACGAGCTGGTTGACCCCTCCTGTTGATGGTGTTGGGTCAAATATTACCCCAGCCAGCTGGCACCCACAGCGGGCCAGATCAACTCTGCTGGCTGGCTGGTACCCATGGTGGCTCAGCCTAGTGATTTAGCTCACTCTAGCAGTCCTAGGAGGCCTGTGGTTAGTTACTGTAACTTACACTCCACTACAAGAGAGACTAGGATCATGTGGTTGGGTCGAGTATTGTAAAACAGTCAAAAACTCTATTTACCCAATGACATGCACAGGATGTTGATTTAAAGCCCTATTGGCCCTGGTAAAAAGTTCTGCACTATAGGGTGCCCTAACGGACGCAGCCTAAAGCTATGCTAACTTATCAGTGTGATTTTTGCGGTTGTGATGTTTTTTTTTCTCCAAATCATAAAGGTTGCATATGCCCAACTAATGCACGTTACCAAAACATATCTATCCACTGAGATGGAGAGGCAGAGTAGGTGAACAGATCTCCACATATCTGGTTCCCACTATGAAGCATGGAGGAGGAGGTGTGATGGTGTGGGGGTGCTTTGCTGGTGACACTATCTGTGATTTATTTTGAATTCAAGGCACACTTAACCAGAATGGCTATCACAGAATTCTGCAGCGATACGCCATCCCATCTGGTTTGCGCTTAGTGGGACTATCATTTGTTTTTCAACAGGACAATGACCCGAAACACACCTCCAGGCTATGTAAGGGCTATTTAACCAAGAAGGAGAGTGATGGAGTGCTGCATCAGATGAGCTGGCCTGCACAATCACCCGACCTCAACCCAATTGAGATGTTTTGGGATGAGTTGGACCGCAGAGTGAAGGAAAAGCAGCCAACAAGTGCTCAAGATATGTAACTCACCACCTGGATTTGGTCTTATGTAGCAAAATGTAAAATTGTGTTTTTTACATTGGATAAAAGTAGAGACTCAGCTACAACATAGTATATCATACACTGCATTTTGAGGAACATTGGGAAAGTAGTACTGCTTTGAAAGTTGATACATTTGTTAACTCACTTTTGAGGAAATGGTCTTTGAATGTTTTGGTATCTAGAGCTTTTCGTCTACACCCATTCAGCATCGTTCACACCATCTTAAGCTTTAGCCCCACCCATCTCGTTTCGCTCTCGGAGCGTTCATAGCGCACACCTAACGCTCTGGCCGAAGATTTGTTTACCTTTGGATAACATAGAAACAGCCTAACCAGCTCTGCTGGCAACAATTTAATTACGCTTTTTTGCTAACGTTTACTGACACTGGCCATATTCAACAGGTGTAATAACGTCATACACGTAACGTTAGCTAGGTAACAGTACACTTTAGCTTAAGACATGTAGCTAGCCAGCTAGCTAGGTAAACAACATGTAAGATCACACACGTTACGTTAGCTAACGAGCCAGCCAGCTAACTTTAGCTAGTTAAACACTACCCTGCGCAAATCTGCTGGGAGCTAACCAACCAGGTTCAATGTTAGCTAGCTAACATTAGGCTCTAACTAGCAAAGCAAATGGCTCTGGGATACGAATAATATCGTCATACACGTAACGTTAGCTAGCTAACAGTACACTTTAGCTTGAAATGAAACCACTTTTGTGTAATATCTGAAAATGTAGCTAGCTATCTTACCCGTCTGTATACATCATCATGCATGATGGACGTGTTTCCCTGTCACGGATGCCATGGTTGCCCTTAGTTTGAAGATGTAATCCGGAGGCCGGTGTTTTCTCCATCTCTTTAGCTATCATACTCTAATTCCACTGATTTCAAAACTCGATCCTCCAGAAAGTGGAGAGCAGCATTAAAAAAAACTTTTAAAAAAAAAGCCTTCAACAGGATTACCAACACCGACTGACCAGCTCAAATAGACAGAAGCCCTCTATATGGCAGACCAATCCAAACTCCTCTCTCGGCATGTCCAGCCCACTCATTATCTCAGCCAATCATGGCTTGTGGGAAGGTTGCTCACTTTCCTGTGGCTTAACCAACAAGGCTCGTCATTTAACAATTTTATTCATTTTTACAGACATATAAGTTTGTGATTAAGGCACATGAAAGTTCACGTTCCAGAAGGCCTTTCTGCCAAAAAAATGCATTTTGATCAAAATAAAAAACATTCAAATGGCTCTCCTGTGAAGTCGTGACTCGCGTTATATGCCTAGTGTCCTGAAACGCGTCACATGTGGGAAATCCTTCTAGACTGTTGAAAAACATTCCACATGAAGCTGGTTGAGAGAATGCCAAGATTGTGCAAAGCTGTCATCAAGGCAAAGGGTGGCTACTTTGATGAATATAAAATATATTTTGATTTGTTCAAAACTTTTGGGTTACTACATGATTCCATTTGTGTTATTTTATAGTTTTGATGCCACCACTATTCTACAATGTAGAAAATAGTAAAAATAAAGAAAAACCCTTGAATGAGTAGGTGTGACTGGTACTGTATATTTAACGAGTATTGGTTATGTTTTAGTAAAAAATAACAGCATACAGTGTTCAACTGCACGCTCTGATGACGTCAAAATGTGTACACGCTCCAGGCGGACAAAGGAATCACTCTCCGTGTATCTCTGATTGATGAAAGATGTCCAATATAGTGATGAGTGAAGTTAGCCTACATATCTAAATAGATTTTAACAATCTAGATTATGAGTATAATTGTTAAGCTATGGTGTGAATCCTTACTTTAGCATAAGTCAAGCATTCACCCAGTCATGCATTGATGTCAATGGGAAAATAAGTGGAAATTCGACTAGTGGAAGTTTTGCCCCTATGATGGTACAGCGTGGAGGGAGATTTTATATTGTATGGTATATGGATGTCTATTGTAATGGTGGTATGGACCTTAAAGTTAGTTTTGAATGGCCCATTGTTCTTGTTCCCTCTGCAGGACATGGAGTCGAAGAATCCATTCAGTATGTTGGACAGCATGATGTTTGGCGTGAGGAACAGGATGGAGGACATGCACAGAAACTTTGTGAGTCACGTTGTGTCTCTTCTCAGACCCCACACAGCCCATACAAATAGAATTACTAGAAGGGTAATAGTATGAATGAATTAATTATATTTTTATGACAGACTTTGTTCATTAGTGTTTTAGCACGTGTGTTCTACATGACTTTATACTCACGTCAATCTTTTTTTATTTTTTATTTCACCTTTATTTAACCAGGTAGGCCAGTTGAGAACAAGTTCACATTTGCAACTGCGACCTGGCCAAGATAAAGCATAGCCGTGTGAACAGACAAACACAGAGTTACACATGGAGTAAACAATTAACAAGTCAATAACACAGTAGGAAAAAATAAAAAAAAGGAAAATAAAAAAAGGGGAGTCTATATACATTATGTGCAAAAGGCATGAGGTAGGCGAAAAATTACAATTTTGCAGATTAACACTGGCGTGATAAATGATCAGATGGTCATGTACAGGTGTGCAAAAGAGCAGAAAAGTAAATAAATAAAAACAGTATGGGGATGAGGTAGGTAAAAATGGGTGGGTTATTTACCGATAGACTATGTACAGCTGCAGCGATCGGTTAGCTGCTCAGATAGCAGATGTTTGAAGTTGGTGAGGGAGATAAAAGTCTCCAACTTCAGCGATTTTTGCAATTCGTTCCAGTCACAGGCAGCAGAGAACTGGAACGAAAGGCGGCCAAATGAGGCGTTGGCTTTAGGGATGATCAGTGAGATACACCTGCTGGAGCGCGTGCTACGGATGGGTGTTGCCATCGTGACCAGTGGACTGAGATAAGGCGGCGCTTTACCTAGCATGGACTTGTAGATGACCTGGAGCCAGTGGGTCTGGCGACGAATATGTAGCGAGGGCCAGCCGACTAGAGCATACAAGTCGCAGTGGGTGGTGGGTGGTATAAGGTGCTATAGTGACAAAACGGATGGCACTGTGATAAACTGCATCCAGTTTTCTGAGTAGAGTGTTGGAAGCAATTTTGTAGATGACATCGCCGAAGTCGAGGATCGGTAGGATAGTCAGTTTTACTAGGGTAAGTTTGGCGGCGTGAGTGAAGGAGGCTTTGTTGCGGAATAGAAAGCCGACTCTTGATTTGATTTTCGATTGGAGATGTTTGATATGAGTCTGGAAGGAGAGTTTACAGTCTAGCCAGACACCTAGGTACTTATAGATGTCCACATATTCAAGGTTGGAACCATCCAGGGTGGTGATGCTGGTCAGGCGTGCGGGTGCAGGCAGCGAACGGTTGAAAAGCATGCATTTGGTTTTACTAGTGTTTAAGAGCAGTTGGAGGCCACGGAAGGAGTGTTGTATGGCATTGAAGCTCGCTTGGAGGTTAGATAGCACAGTGTCCAAGGACGGGCCGGAAGTATGTAGAATGGTGTCGTCTGCGTAGAGGTGGATCAGGGAATCGCCCGCAGCAAGAGCAACATCATTGATATATACAGAAAAAAAGAGTCGGCCCGAGGATTGAACCCTGTGGCACCCCCATAGAGACTGCCAGAGGACCAGACAGCATGCCCTCCGATTTGACACACTGAACTCTGTCTGCAAAGTAATTGGTGAACCAGGCAAGGCAGTCATCCGAAAAACCAAGGCTACTGAGTCTGCCGATAAGAATATGGTGATTGACCGAGTCGAAAGCCTTGGCAAGGTCGATGAAGACGGCTGCACATTACTGTCTTTTATCGATGGCGGTTATGATATTGTTTAGTACCTTGAGTGTGGCTGAGGTGCACCCGTGACCGGCTCGGAAACCAGATTGCACGGCGGAGGAGGTACGGTGGGATTCGAGATGGTCAGTGACCTGTTTGTTGACTTGGCTTTCGAAGACCTTAGATAGGCAGGGCAGGATGGATATAGGTCTGTAACAGTTTGGGTCCAGGGTGTCTCCCCCTTTGAAGAGGGGGATGACTGCGGCAGCTTTCCAATCCTTGGGGATCTCAGACGATATGAAAGAGAGGTTGAACAGGCTGGTAATAGGGGTTGCGACAATGGCGGCGGATAGTTTCAGAAATAGAGGGTCCAGATGGTCAAGCCCAGCTGATTTAGTGTGTGGGTTTTTTTCCAGGAGAACCTGTCCACAGACTCGAACGGCAACACCAACGCCCACTCATTCAGCTCTTCCTCAGTGATGACCTATTCCAAGGTTGGAGACGAACCCCCCAAAGTGTTCCAGGCCTCCTCCCAGACACGGCGCGCCCCTGGCGGGGTATGTACACTCAAGTATGGCCAGAGATACTGCTGAGTGGCTGGGGGAGGGCTCTCCAAGCTGATACTGCACTGAACACTAAGGAAGAAGTTGTTTACGAGAACAGCAAGCCCTCAGAGTCATATAGAGAGTATAAGAACAGTTTAATTCCAAAATGCTATACATCCATTCATTAGCTTTTATTGTTTAAAGAAATTATGAAAGAGATTGGTGTATTTATTTTCACTATCTAATCATGGCATGGGGATGTTCAATGACAGACATGCACAGTATTTGTTTAAACTCTATAACTTGATGGTTTCATTTTTAGAGACAAATCAATTATTTTAGCAAAATGCTTTATATTTCTCTCAGAGAAATAAGTAGTACTGCTAGGTTTTACACAAGCAAATGTAAGAAATATTTTTTTGTTTATAAAAAACAGGGCAAATTCTACATTTGTTGACAGTAATATAAGTATGTATCTGTATGTAAAACATTTTACATTTGAGTCATTTAGCAGATGCTCTTTCGTCGGGGCATGGACTCTACAAGATGGTGGCCCATGTTGACTCCAATGCTTCCCACAGTTGTCAAGTTGGCTGGATGTCCTTTGGGTGGTGGACCATTCTTGATACACAAAGGGAAACTGTTGAGTGTGAAAAGCAGCAGCGTTGCAGTTCTTGAAACATTAAAACTGGTGCGCCTGGCACCTACTAACATACCCCATTCAAAGGCACTTAAATATTTTGTCTTTCACATTCAGAACAGGTGTTCATAATCAGTGTATAGGGTTTTGGGAGATTTTTTTTCATACACCTAAAATCTATGAAATTGTAGACCTCCACAAGTCTGGTTCATCCTTGGGAGCAATTTCCAAATGCCTGAAGATACCACGTTCATCTGTACAAACAATAGTATGCAAGTATAAACACCATGGGACAACGCAGCCGTCATACCGCTCAGGAAGGAGACCCATTCTGTCTCCTAGAGATGAACGTACTTTGGTGCGAAAAGTGCAAATCAATCCCAGAACAACAGCAAAGGACCTTGTGAAGATGCTGGAGGAAACGGGTACAAAAGTAACTATATCCACAGTAAAACAAGTCCTATATCGACATAACCTGAAAGGCCTATCAGCAAGGAAGAAGCCACTGCTCCAAAACCGCCCAGAAAAAAGCAAGATTACAGTTTGCAACTGCACATGGGGACAAAGATCATACTTTTTGGAGAAATGTCCTCTGGTCTGATAACACAAAAATATAACTGTTTGGCCATAATGACCATCGTTGTGTTTGGAGGAAAAGGGGGGAGGATTGAAAGCCGAAGAACACCATCCCAACCGTTAAGCACAAAGGGTGGCAGCATCATGTTGTGGAGGTGCTTTGCTGCAGGAGGGACTGGTGCATCATGAGGCAAGACAATTATGTGGATATATTGAAGCAACATCTCAAGACATCAGTCAGGAAGTTAAGCTTGGTCGCAAATAGGTCTTCCAAATGGACAATGATCCCAATGATACTTCCAAAGTTGTGGCAAAATGGCTTAAGGACAGCAAAGTCAAGGTATTGGAGTGGCCATCACAAAGCCCTGACCTCAATCCCATAGGACATTTGTGGGCAGAACTGAAAAAGCGTGTGTGAGCAAGGAGCCTACAAACCTGACTCAGTTACACCAGCTCTGTGAGGAGGAATAGGCCAAAATTCACCGAAATAATTGTGGGAAGCTTGTGGAAGGCTACCAGAAACATTTGACACAAGTTAAACAATTCAAAGGCAATGCTACCAAATACTAATTGAGTGTATGTAAACTTCTGATCCACTGGGAATGTGATGAAATAAATAAAAGCTGGAATAAATCATTCTCTCTACTATTATTCTGACATTTCACATTATTAAAATAAAGTTTTGATCCTAATTGACCTAAGACAGAGAATTTTTACTAGGATTACATGTCAGGAATTGTAAAACTGAGTTTAAATGTATTTGTCTAAGGTGTATGTAAACTTCTGACTTCAACTGAATGTCTGACACAGCAAGAGTTTCCTGATGCTGGCTTTCTCAGTCATTATTGTCCATCGCCTCTTTGGTAACTCATTCTGATTGGCTGTCCCCGTGTCTAGATTAAGGAGACTCGGCAGTCCCTGAAGGACTCAGAGAGTGGTCTGGAGAAGATGTCCATTGGACACCACATCCAGGACCGAGGACACGTGGTGGAGAAAAAACACAACAAGAGGACGGGGGAACGGGAGCTCAACCAGGACTTCCAGAATCTGGATGAATGTAAGTCAGTTGTAGTGTAAGGGGGTCAGCATCCCCCCCAAAAAAACAAAGGGTAATACTTTACTTTAACCCTGCAGGTGATTATGCATTATGATGTGGTTCTAATGCACTGTAAGACATGTTGAAAGAATGTGTCACCCCCTTATGTCTTATTATCATCTCATCAGCGTAGCCTAGTGGTGAGAGTGTTGGACTAGTAACCGTAAGGTTGCGAGTTCAAACCCCCGAGCTGACAAGGTACAAATCTGTCGTTCTGCCCCTGAACAGGCAGTTAACCCACTGTTCCTCGGCCGTCATTGAAAATAAGAATTTGTTCTTAACTGACTTGCCTGGTTAAATAAAGGTAAAATAAAAAAATAAAAATAATGATCATTACTTGAGTCTGTTGAAAATGTCCTATATAAAGGGACATATCATATTATAAGCCTGAAAAACATCACAAATGTGCATACATACTTATAAGAATAACACATAATACTTGCGGTCTTTAATTAAAGTGTTACCAATTTATTAATAGTTTTTTATGATGCTTTGATTATTATTTTAAGGCATATAGGTTATCATCAGTGTTCGATTAATAGTCATAAAAAATACAGAATTTACTGTCAGAGGATTTTCCTATCCCAGCTCTGTTTGGGGTTTATATAGTCTGAGACATTCCGTTATGTTCCTATCTCAGAGAAAATAAGGTATTCAAATTCCAAGGAACTGCCCCTTGCCAGGTTAATCACAGCATCCCACAGAGTGATACCTAAACTGTTCCTGATCCCTAACCTCTGCCCTTTCCCCTCATAGCCGAGGCGCAGTCCTTTGACGAAGAGTGGCAGCAAGAGGTGTTTAAATTCCGACCATTTGCCCCCAAGTCCCTTCTGGAGGCCCCCAAGTCCCTTCTGGAGGCCCCCAAGCCTAGGGTGATGCATCGGGCAGCCCTCACTGCCGCCACCGGCCCCGACCAGGGACGTAGGTCAGTCATCATGTGTCCTGGGTCATATAATGACACGTGGGACAGATCCGCTCGAGGAGTGGCCGTAAACCAAAACAAACCATTTCTGGATGCTACATCAGTGCACATTTCGGTTAAGATTGAAGTGTCAAGTATTATACTACAGTTGATCAATGGTTTATTGAAATGTGGGTTGATGGATGAATGATTTATGTCTGCTTTCTAATTTCCCCCCTCAGGGACAAAGTAAAACCAAAACCTGAAGGAAGGAAAATACACATCGACGATCTCAATGTCAAAGGATCAGGCATGGTGAAGCAGTAGAAATGTCTAGCAAATAAAGCTACGTCAGGCAACAACTCTTTGATGCTTTTACCTGTCTCCAAGACAAGCTTGGTTTCCAGGTATTTTGTCTCACAGAAAATCAGTCAATGACCCAGTTGTTGATATGCTTTTTAGCCTTTCATTTTCACGCTACCATGTAAAGTAAAGAACACTTGTCAAGTCAGGCACTTATTTTGTCAGAGTAGATCCATACAAGCCTCTTCCAGAAAGCTCAGGACTCCTGTGGAAGTAGCATTAAGACAGGCACACATAAGCTACTAGCAATTATATGTGATATATGATTTCAGAATCATGACATTGAGCAGACATAATTTGTCACATGTTATATCATTGGGCATCAGATCAACAGCAATGTTATATCAGAAATATTATCCTTCTGCTTTTGGAAATGTCATGTTCACATTGTATAGATTGCATCAAAAGGAAACAAAAGTATATATTTATGCAGTTAGACATTTGAAGTCCATAAGTGCACTTAGACGTCAAACTTGTGTGCTTTTTATGTGTAGTGGCCATTGTTTTATTAATGTATTTTACCTGCTGTAATCTTTGTAAAAAAAATGATAATACCCTTTTTATATTGTTATTTGACATGGGGTTATCTTGTTTTTCACCATGCTATTAATTTATAACATAAAACACAGAAATTATGGTTGGGATGAAAGTGTCCAGTTCATTCTAAAATATTCTTATAGATTGAACTCATAAGATCCTCAATTTGAAAATTAAATATTTCATTTCAAAAGCAAATGGTAGCGTAGTCTATTAAAACTGAGTGTGTTTATCACTGTATAGGAGCACTGCTGACTGTGCGACAGATACATATAACAGGGTATTTTTGGAACAGACTTGTCAGTGACTCAGATGTTATGAACCCAGCACACTCGCATCATGTGCTCCTGATTTAGTTTAACTTGTTTTTGTCTCCTTGCATCTATATCAAGTGTGAAAATATATTATTGAATCACCTAAGACTCAACAAATGTCCATATATGCAGGCTTCTCAATTATAAATGTCCATATATGCAGGCTTCTCAATTATAAATTAAGAGGCAGGGGAAGGAGAAAAGCAGTTAGGTCAGAGGGGTGGCCTCTTTGCCTCACGGTTTCACAGGACAAAGTGGCATAACTCTGTGTTTATGTAACAAAGTAAATGTCCCATCTATCTTAACAGGGCTGCAGAAATTAGCAAGGTCAGTAATATCATCTGGGTGTTAGGATTCAGAAGGAATGTGTGAAGTGGCTTCCTCTCCTCAATTTGCACTGATCTAACTGACAATACATAATAGGTTAGAGATTCAAAAGCTGGCTCATGGATGCCTACCGAATATTTGCTTTCCCCTGACCAGTTCCATCACCCCTGGGCAGATGAAGGAAATGAGACGAGGCCGTTTGACTATTTACCTCTAGTCTAGCAAGGCCGTTTTTCATATATCGTCAAAATGTGGCTGTCCGAAGCTACCTTACCTCAAACATCTTCATTTGTTCTGTGAGAGACATACAGAACAACAATATTAAACGCAACAATTTCAAAGATTTTAATGAGTTACAGTGCGTTCGTTAGGTATTCAGACCCCTTAACTTTTTCCACATTGTTGCGTTACAGCCTTGTTCTAATTGATTGTCACCCCCCTCATCTACACACCATTTCCAATAATGACAAAGCTAAAAACAGGTTTGACATTTTTGCAAATAAAATAACTCAAACACCACATGTACCTAAGTATTTATACCCTTTACTCTGTTGAAGCACCTTTGGCAGGCAGCGATTACAGCCTCAAGTCTCAAAGAGTTCAATCTTGCTTCTCATGGCCTGAAAGTACCCTTCCTCAGATCTGTGCCTCAACACGATCCTGTCTCAGAGATCTACAGACAAATCCTTCAATCTTATGGCTTGGTTTTTGCTCTGACATGCACTGTCAACTGTGGGACCTTATATAGACAAGTGTGTGCAATTCCAAATCATGTCCAATCAAGCGAATTTACCACAGGTGGTCTCCCAAGTTGTAGGAACATCAAGGAAAGTCAATGTTAACAGGGTGCACCTGAGCTCAATAAGGTGTTTTTCATTTTTAATAAATGTCTAAAAACCTGTTTTCGCTTCGTCATTATGGGGTGTGTAAATTGGATTAAATGCATTTCCCCCGCATGTTAGAATAAGGCTGTAACGTAACAAAACGTGGAAAAGGTCAAGGGGTCTAAATGTATGTAAAAGTAAGAGACAAATTAGGTGAGTGAAAATTGTTTATTTATAATTAAGACAAAGCTACTCTGCCACAAAGGTTTTGCAATTTGGTTGACTAGTAGTTGCTCTTGGACAGCATTTGTACTCATGACTTGGTCACCCCTCTCTGGTGGTCATTTGGTAATGTGTTCTACTTGTAACAAAACACTTATTTACACATTAGAGCATACAAACTTGATTAAAGCCGAACTCCGTAGTAGCGGTAGTCAAAATGATCCAACTCGTTAGTTTTCGCTCATGAATTCTGAACGGTGCAGTGCCAGAATGACCACCCGAGCCCGGCACGCTATACGTTTGGGGAAATGTTCCTCAATCCAGAGATGGAATGTTTCGCTGTACTCCTAAGTATCCCGAAAATATGAATGGCGAATCAAGAATATTGAAATATAGCTAATTGTGTATTTAACTGCCCCTTGTCGTCGTGCTAGGTTAGCTAAAGGTATATCAACTCATTGGTTTCAACAACACTTCGGTCGTGTTGTTGAATTCCTCCCAACGCTAGCAATCGTTTTTTAATGGAATCCAATGGGCTGCTATAGCATTAGCTAGCCTAGCATGCTGACAACAACGGCCCGCGTTCTGGCATAGCACCATCCCGACTCGAGAGAGAAATGAATGAGTCTGATCATTTGGGCTACAGTAGCGGGAAAGAGTGGCACCTCGTTATGTGGCCGAGCTCAGAAGCGTGGAGCAGCATGGTAAAAAAAAGCAGTACATATTGATGTTGTGCTCTTCTGTTCCGCATTTATGTCCGAGGGGGAAAAAGGTGTTTGTCAATAACTTCGTTGTTGTAATATCGCAAACGGACGTGGTTGTTTCATCTTTGCGGATTGTTAATTCAATTGATTAGATTTTTTAAAGAAGCGCGAGGAACAAAATAAGAAAGACCAGATTGTAAAAATACTATAGCAACCTTAGTTCAACGCCTAGTGACCTCGTCAAGACTCCATTGGTGTCAACAGTGGGATAGTGTTGTTGAAAACATGACTGGCCGGATCTGAGGCACAATACCTTTTCCATAATCCAAGAAAGTTGTGAATCTCATTGCTTGATGCTTGAGGACATTTTGTTTGCTACTTTTCTGATTTTGGGGGGAAGAACATTGAAGAGGGGCATCCGTTAAACAATTATTAAACTGTATGTCCTTTATCAATCAATACAAAAAAATACAAAACTTTAGGAAAAGAACAACCATGTGATAGTATAGTGGAATGCCCATTTCTATAGGATTCCTTGCTGCTGGCCCTTTCCTGCAATTTTCTTGGAGCACTCCAATAGAGCGTTGTGAATGTCTTTGGCGCAGGAGATCTGTGACTTGATCATGCTGAGGTACTGTGAGTAGGACAGGGACTCTGTCTGTACGGTGTCAGGCTTGGTGGCTGTTGGGACCAAGTTAGGAGAGTGCTTGGCACTGTCAATGCTCTGGGATAAGCACTCGTAGGCAAGCCGCTATGGGGGAAACAAGAGTAATAGTAAGCAGATAACCAGGCTGCCAGCTTTATCAATGTATAAACTATACTGTATGTTATGGTGAATGATGCTTGGTACTCTAAAAGCCAAATAGAAAGACGTGTAATAAGAGGTGGTGAACAATTTCATTTTGTGTGTGCCTCACTAAGCAGAGTTCCAGCTGATCGCACAGGGCATAAAACTCCTCCAGACTCTTGTCAAACCGCTGTACACTGGCATCGCTGCTCTTTCTGAAATACAAAGGCATTAGGAAAGTTGTGCATCTCCAGCTCCAGAAAAAACACTTATATGCTGTGTGTGTGCCATTGAGTAAGGGAAAAAGGGTACTTACATGCCATTGTCAATTGATGTATTATGTCCCAAATTTAAAGAGGCAATCTTCATGACATTCTAGACAGAAAATAATGCTTTGTTATCCTATATTTGATGTAGTTACATTTTGCAATACCTGTACATAGCTATAAGCATAATATTGTTACTGTGCAAACATATTCCATTAAAAAGCATTATCCTCCCCTGTCTCTGACCACTATTTGCAGTTCAACTTAAAAGGTAGTCATAAAAAATATTCCCTAGTCAGATCATTACTACTGTTCCAGATGGCTATGATTACTTAGGTAGTGTAAAGCGTAGCACAATTTGACCAACCTTTACTTGTCGATACTTCCTAAATTCCCGACATGGAAGACAACGCATTGCTAGTTGCAGATGGTTCATTTAAAAAATCCTCTTATTAAATTAAAAATTGTTTTTGCTCCATGAAGTAATCAAGAATGTGTACACCGCCATCTTGTACATTTAAAATCTTCTCTCATTGAGACATGCGAGTCTCCACCCCAAAGTTCTATGTCATGAGTGACTCAGAAATATTGAATGCAGTGGTTGAATTGGGCCAGTTCCTAGACCCTGCACTTATGATTCAAATTAGAGCCAGGTGGGGCTCTTGCACCTTTGGTAATGTTAATTTTGAATATAATAAATGTTGTCCACATTTAATATTTCCTCAGCCAACAACACGAGTAATCAACAGACATTTAATATTTCCTGTGCCCCAGACGCACAGAGGTCTAAGGCACTGCATCTCAGTGCAAGTGACGTCGCTGGTTTGAATCCGGGCTGTATCACATCCGGCCGTGATTGGGAGTCCCATAGGGCGGCGCACAATTGGCCCAGCATGGTCCGGGTTTGGCCTGGGTAGGCAGTCATTGTAAATAAGAATTTGTTCTTAACTGACTAGCCTAGTTAAATATAAACAAAGTAATCAACACCAGATAATCCAATAGGATTGCATTTCAGTTGTTCAACTGACTAGGTATCCCCCTTTCCCTAGAAGGATTTACCTATTCAATTGGTCATCTTGTCCCATTCTATGGGAGCAAATAATATTCCTCTGTGAGCTTTCAAATTTCGAGTGGCACTGGGAGAAAAATATGCATGCCCAGCAGTTTAATTGCCACTTAACAGAGCAGGATCACAGCTTTCTATTCTACCTACATTTATTCCTCAACTGACAGATGGACCATTTTAAAACCAGGGTTTTTAACATGGATTAGGCGCATAGCGATCACCAATGGCGTTGAATGCATTGTCGGAGATCTGAGCTGAATCTAACATTAGCTGCTAGCCCTTTTCATGACACCAATGGATGTATTGGAACGCTGTATCACAACCCATAGTGCGGCGCACAATAGGCCAACGTGGTTAGGGTTTGGCCGGGGTAGGCAGTCATTGTAAATAAGTATTTGTTCTTAATTGACTATCCCAGTTAAATAAAATATGACGGATCGATTGAATTCTAAAGGTGGGCTTGAGTTATCTTGAGCTAGTCAGCTGACTACATCCTTGGCTGAGTGCCCCCCGCACGCCCCAGAACGAAGGACCCCCACCTCCCAAATTAACCACTGGTTGAATGACACTCACCTGACTCAATCAATGAGAAGATTTGAAAGACAGATGGCAGCGTACACATTGATTGATTACTCGAAGGATCGCCAAGTAAAGGTTGTTCGAAAATGCACTTATCCCCCTCTGTGTGGCAGTGAAGAGACCAGACTGACTTGCCATTGTTTCCAGCTCATGTAAACAAAACGTGGAGTACCTGGAGGCTCTCTTTTAATTGTGGAATAAGCATTTTGAATCGATGAACTGGGTCGAAATCTTGCTGTTGACTCAACTGCTGTTGTTGAAGTGTAGCAGCTTGCTGCATTCCAACTTGTGGAATCGGTCCACCAGGTTGTTGCTGCGCTGCCATTTTGGTAAACTTCTTCGGTGAAGTTTACGGGGGACTACATGCTTTCATTGTGTGTTGCCGCCACCTACTGGGTGGGGTGAAAACTGAAACTTTAACCCCAAAGAGAAATAGTAATGGAGTCGTCATGGATCCTTTTTTTTAGGCACTCTTACTTTGGACAAAGCCTATGAGGAAAATTAATGGCGTTTTTGTAGGATTTTGGGATAAACGCCTTAAATAAGGTATGTGGTAAACACAGTCTTCGATCTTAAACGTTTTGTTCTAGGAGATATGTAACAATAAAAACACATACTTCATAAAGGTCATGTTAACTGACTGCTATTATCTCATAGAACAATGTAAAATATATGCCTGTGTTAACCTCAGACCTTATTTTTCAGTGTTAATTCCAAAACCATATTTCCCCATAGGGATGGCCGAATGAACCAGAGCTCATTTATTTCTGGTAAGGACTAAATATGTTCTACAAGTGAAAAACATAACTTATCCGTTGTAGTGACCTGATAGTCAAGTGGCTTCTCTATCAATTAAAAGTAAATATCTCTTAAATGGAAGGCAGTCAGGAGGCAAGAGCATGTGGCACCATTCCAGCCAATGAGAGGGCAGATGTGCACAGCTGTGTTCTCAAAGTTGCCAGGATATCCTACTTATGTCAACACCCAAAGCATTATGTAGCGAATAAGCACAAATGTGTTAACCAAATAAAATACCACAGTATGAGTCATAATACCCCAAAAACCTAGCTGTCAAACAGGGAAATAGTGCCAATCGTTTTTCTTATTCTAATATATATATAATTTTTTTTTTAATTCAATCTACACACAATACCGCATAATGAAAAAGCAAGTTTCACATTTTTGGCAAATGTATAAAAAAAATATTAAACTGATCACATTTACATAACTATTCAGACCTTTTACTTAGTACTTTGTTGAAGCACCTTTGGCAGCGATTACAGCCTTGAACCTTCCTGAGTATGATTCTACAAGCATGGCACACCTGTATTTGGGGAGTTTCTCCCATTCTTCTCTGCAGATCGTCTCAAGCTCTGTTAGGTTGGATGGGGAGCATTGCTGCACAGCTATTTTCATGTCTCTCCAGAGATGTTTGACCAGGTTCAAGTCCGGGCTCTGGCTGGGCGACTCAAGAACATTCAGAGACTTGTCCCGAAGCCACTCCTGCGTTGTCTTGGCTGTGTGTTTAGTGTCATTGTCCTGTGGAAGGTAAACTTTTGCCCCAGTCTGAAGTTCTGAGCAGGTTTTCATCAAGTACTTTAATCCATTCATCTTTCCCTCAAATCCTGACTAGCCTCCCAGTCCATCGCTGAAAAACATCCCTACAGTATGATGCTGCCACCACCATGCTTCACCGTAGGGATGGTGCCAGGTTTCCTCCAGACGTGACACTGGGCCTTCATGGTCAAAGTTCATCAGACCAGAAAATCTTGTTTCTCATGGTCTGAGAGTCTTTATGTGCCTTTTAGCAAACCCCAAGCGGGCTGTCATGTGCCTTTTACAGACATGTGTGTGCCTTTCCAACTCATGTCCAATCAATTAAATTTACCACAGGTGGACTCTAATCAAGTTGTAGAAACAGCTCAAGGATGATCAATGGAAACAGGATGCACATGAGCTCAATTTTGAGTCTCATAGCAAAGGGTCTGAATGCTTTTGTAGATAAGGCATCTGTTGTTTTTTTTATACATGTGAAAGAAAAAAAAGTTTTTGCTTTGTCATTATGGGGTATTGTGTGTAGATTGATGCACTGTAAATCTCAGAACAGGTGACGTATTAATATATTGGCCTGTATTTACACCCAACAAATGAATTGCCAATTAGCTGCTAATGTAGCTATCATACAGAACTACAGATGCCATGATCTGGACGATACTGCCAAATTGAGGAAAAGCTAAGAATCTCTGGATGAACTATCTAATGTTAGCTAATTGCAGTAATTAATAAATTGGCTAAATGTATTTAAATGGAAATTCTGTGAACTGTCTTTGGTAAGTTTTACATTTACACAATACCTGTTAGTAAAAGTTGTCAACTACACATGATGTGCAGGGGCTTGCATAGATTTGTAGTTTTGCATGTCTACTTTAATGCTAATTTGCATTTTCGAATCTGAGATTAAATGGAGCTGAATTATTGATAAAAGTCACCCTTACATGGTTATCCTACACGAAACACAGCCATTATTTTAAGTGTTTCTAAAATCCCCTCTGGTAAAAATGTATGGTGGAAAAGATATTGGAACCATTTCCTTGTTTGACCGCTAGGTGTTATGGGTATTAATGACACCCGCTGTTGGGATATATTCAAGACTCGCTCATTGACCTCCTTACAAATACTCCTAGCTAGGTAAACGAAAAAGACAAACGTAACCTGCTGGGGAAAACAGATTTCGGACCAAGTTATCCCTCTGGCCTTGTCCACTCTGAATATACTCAATAATACGTAAACTAAAAAACCCAACAAAATGCTCAGTTTTATATTTTAATAAGACTGAGCATTTTGTTGGGTTTTTTAGTTGACGTATTATTGAGTATTAGATCATTATTCTCAGATCCCTACACAAGCTCTGGGGCCTTTTTGGTGAACTTCCAAATCCAGCGAGAACATCAACTACCGGTATCATACACTCGCGCCTTCCAGAAATAAAATTCGGTTTCCATTAGTTAACACAGTCAAAATTGGCTATATCGTAAAAAATATATATATTTTGCTCTCAATCTAAGGTTACGGTTAGCCTTAAAGTTGTGGTCTGGTTTAAAACCAGATTTTAAAGAGATAAATTGTAGAAATGGGCGGGGTTTATTACTTAGTGACTGTGGTAACTTGTGACAACCATAAAACGCCATAGAGAAAGGAGAGTCCTGGTGATTCGCTTTTGGCTTACTGCAACACAAATCTAAAATGGCAGGAGCCGATGGAGATGATTCTCTCTACCCCATCGCCGTGCTCATCGACGAGCTTCGTAATGAGGATGTGCAGGTAATCACATATGCTCTGTTTATACGAGGTATTATATTGGTGTGGTTTGTTTTACTTAAACATGTCCAATTTCAAATAGGATAGCTAGCTAACCGTACCTTACATCCCGAGGCCCCTTGCCTTGGCCTGTTCGTGAAGTCTGCCTGGCGCACCCAGTCTGGCTAACTAGATAGTTAACGTTAGCGTGTTTCTTGGTGTGATAAATATCAACCGGAATAGCTACATGTCGTATTTAGTTATTTCCGTGTATAACTAACTGGTGTTAGGTCACTTGGTTAACGTTAGCTAACGTTAGTAACTAGCTAACGTTAGTTTACTGGGATACTATTACTATGCTAGTTAGCAGCTAACTACCGTAACTAGTTCATAAACGTAATCTAACTAGGTGGTAAAATTCGCATGTTAACTTGCAGAGGCACCTATCTACTTTATTTTGTTACTGAAAAATCAAAATGTATGTAATTTCTATAGCTGCTAACGTTAACTATATAGCTTCCTTCCTTGTTGTACCCGTCGGTCATCCAGCTCCACCCTGGTAATGGTTGTGAGACTATCATTATTGTAACAAACTAGTTATCTAGGTAAACGACTGACATGATTAGTTATGTACTATCTGCATCTTGCTTTGGTGTCTCTTTCAAAAACACTGATTTTCTATACTCTAGTTAAAGGTTGTATGTTCATAGGAAGGCATCTACATGGGAATATGCCCACGTCTGAAATAGTATTTTTAGTTAGCCTTACTGAAACGCTAAGATGGTTTTATAGATAATGGTGGCATCTCTTGTAAGTTTCATGTAATAACATTACCTGGTATTGTCTCTGTTCCAAGCTGCGACTGAACAGCATCAAGAAGCTGTCTACCATTGCACTGGCCCTGGGAGTGGAGAGGACCCGCACTGAACTCCTCCCCTTCCTCACAGGTACAGTGCATTCAAAGTACTCAGACCCCTTGACTTTTTCCACATTTTATGTTACAGCCTTATTCTAAAATGGATTAAATACATAATGTTCCTCATCAGTTTTACACCCCATACCCTATAATGACAAAGCGAAAACAGGTTTTTAGAAATGTTTGAACATTTAAAATAAATACATTTTCACAAGTATTCAGACCCCTTTCTCTGAGACGAGGAATTGAGCTCAGTTGCATCATGTTTCCATTGATCATCTTTGAGCTGTTTCTACAACTTGATTGGAGTCCACCTATGGTTAATTGATTGAAAAGGATTTGGGGAGGCACACACCTGTTTAAGGTCCCACAGTGCATGCCAGAGCAAAAACCAAGCCTTCAGGTTGACAGAATTGTCCATAGAGCTCTGAGACAGGATTGTGTTGAGGCACAGATCTGGGGAAGGGTACCAAAACATTTCTGCAGCATTGAAGGTCGCAAAGAACACAGTGGCCTCCGTCATTATTAAATGAAATACGTTTGGAAACACAATACTCTTCCTAGAGCTGGCCACCCAGCCAAACTGGGCAATCGGGGGAGAAGGGCCTTGGTCAGGGAGATGAACAAGAACCTCGATGGTCACTTTGCTAGAGCTCCTCTGTGGAGATGGGAGAACCATCTCTGCAGCACTCTACCAATATCAGGCCTTTAGAGGATAGTGGCCAGGCGTAAGCCACTTCTCAGCAAAAGGCACATGATAGCCCGCATGGAGTTTGTCAAAATAAGATTCTCTGGTCTGATGAAACCAAGACTGGTTTGTGTCAAGATGCCAAGTGTCATGTCTGGAGTAAACATGACACCATCCCTACAGTGAAGCATGGTGGTGGCAGCATCATGCTTTGGGGATGTTTTTTAGCGGAAGGGACTGGGAGACTAGTCAGGATCGAGGGAAAGATGACCGGAGCAAAGTAAATAGTGATGCTTGATGAAAACCTTCTCAGGACCTCTGACTGGGGAGAAGGTTCACCTTCCAACAGGACAACAACCCTAAGCACACAGCCAAGACAATGCAAGATTGGCTTCGGGATAAGTCTCTGAATGTCCTTGAGTGGCCCAGCCAAAGCTCAGACTTGAACCCTTGCAGTGACGCTCCCCATCCAACCGAACCGCTTGAGAGGATCTGCAGAGAGGAATGGGAGGAACTCTCCAAATACAGGTGTGCCAAGCTTGTAGCGTCATTCCCAATAATACTCTAGCCTCTAATCGCTGCCAAAGGTGCTTCAACAAAGTACAGAGTAAAGGATCTGAATAGTTATGTGAAAGTGATATTTCATTTTTATGAACTTTCAAACATTTCTCAACCTATTTTTTTGCTTTGTCATTATGTGGTATTGTGTGTAGATTGAGAAACACAAGTTAATCCATTTTTGATTAAGGCTGTAACGTAACAAAATGTGAAAAAAGGGAAGGTCTGAATACTTTCCGAATGCACTATTGCCCTCCCCTTAATTATGTTTCACACCTGACCTCTTGTAGACACCATCTATGATGAGGATGAGGTGCTTCTTGCCTTGGCTGAGCAGCTGGGCAACTTCACCATGCTGGTGGGAGGCCCTGAATATGTTCACTGTCTGCTGGTACGTATCTGTTGCAAACCAAATCTGTCAGTGAGCATATAATGCATACAGATATTCAACAGACCTGACAACACTTTATTTTTTTTACTTATCCAGTCAGCTACACATACGCACATTTATGTCCCTGTGTCTTTCTTCGCAGCCGCCGCTGGAGAGCCTGGCTACCGTGGAGGAAACGGTTGTGCGAGACAAGGCGGTAGAGTCTCTGCGTAAGATCTCTCAGGAGCACTCTCCTGTGGACCTGGAGCTGCACTTTGAGCCTCTGGTGAAGAGGCTGGCCAGTGGTGACTGGTTCACCTCTCGCACCTCCGCCTGTGGCCTGTTCAGCGTCTGCTACCCCCGCGTGTCTAGCACTGTCAAGGCTGAAATACGCCAGTGAGTAGCTATATCAGGCGGGATATAGCTTAGACCTGATTAACTAAGATCCCAATGGGATTTAAATATTAGAGGTGCGGACATTACTTTCTCATATCAGGGGTCCAATGCACCCACCTTCGGTAGTCACATACTAACCTTGCAGGCCCAAGTCCATCAAATTGGGATGATTAACTACACTCTTCTGTAGAGCCAATCCAATGGATTTATGGTCTGACGGTTGGCGGTGTGCTCTCTCCACAGGCATTTCCGCACTCTGTGCTCAGATGACACTCCCATGGTGCGCCGCGCTGCAGCCTCCAAGCTTGGGGAATTCGCCAAGGTTCTGGAGCTGGACTATGTCAAGAGTGACATAATCTCCCTCTTCACCGCACTGGCCTCTGATGAGCAGGTACATGCATGTACTGAAAACACGCACACGGGGTGTCCTGTAGCATTGCGGTGGGAAGTGCGTGGAATTCTTCCAGCCATTTGGTAAAATCGACTGGCTCGTTGCCAGTGGAATTAACATGGCCGTACAAATGAGATGTTTTTGAAAGGGGATGGATGAATATTGAATGGGCTTAGAACAGTCATATTATAGCGACTTCAATAGGTCACCCCAACTGGGACTCAAAACCGGGTCTAGCTATTGTTAACACAACACCTCAGCAGTTACACCATGACAACCGGCCCGTGGGGGAATCGCGTGTTCCCTCTATGCATTTCTATGGTGTTGCGACAGTATTTTATTAAATTGGTATAGAATCAGCAATAATCCCATGCCCCCCCCCCCGCCTGTAGGACTCAGTGCGCCTGCTGGCCGTGGAAGCCTGTGTGAGCATCGCCTCGCTGCTGCCCCAGGAGGACCTGGAGACCCTGGTGATGCCCACCCTGCGCCAGGCCGCCGAGGATAAGTCCTGGAGGGTCCGCTACATGGTGGCTGACAAGTTCTCTGAGGTGAGCATGTGGAAACATTGATGTGTTGCATGGAGCCATAATGGATCAGAAATATGTTCGCCTTTACCGAACCTGGAACGGATGTAATGGGTGGGGGGGCTGATATTCAGTGCTTCACATATAGGCAGTTTTAAAGTGACCATCAGTAAACATGTTGTGCTAAATTGAGAGATTTGGCAGATGCAATTGCTCAAATGTTTGTCGAGGAAGAGTTATATTTTCAGTGGGATTACTGTATTGAACTTAAGTAATACAATCCAAGAGAGAGTAGTGGACATTTATGGGGCCTGTAATGTTCATAGTCCCCCAGCGTAGAACGTTATTTTTGTTTTCTTTACCACTTACATTCACCACACTAATCCATTGATTTCTAACCCATATGACCTTCTCTTGTCATTTAGTATAAAATGGGCCATATTGCCACTTCCATAATGTTATAAAAGTTCAGTCAATCAATATAAAAGCTTTCAGGCAACCTCTCACAATTTAAAGCTCAGCATATGTTTTTTTTTGTGCACCACACTTACTGAAAGGACTTCTACCACTTTCTCTCTTGCCATCATGAACTTTGGTAGTATATGTTCCCAACCCCAAATCCCATTAGATTCGTGTGTTGATCAGCAAATCAGAGCAAGGTTAAAAGGGGGATTGTCAGAGCCGTAGATGGGGAGCTCTGCTGGATGTTAATTGCCATGCCTATAGTTTGTGGTAGATGTTAACCAATTTAACAGTTGGCAGGAAACATCCACACAAATTAAAGCCTGGCAATGGCAAATCGTTGTGTGCACTTTCCCCTTTGCTTACCATGGATTTCGTAGACTGCGTTACCAATTTGAATCCCATCAGTCAAGTGTGTTGGTTATGGAGTCTCACGCAAAGTTTTAGTGGTGGGTGTTAAATGTCTCGTCACTGACTCCACAGCTCCAGAAAGCAGTGGGCCCAGAGATCACCAAGAACGACCTCGTCCCAGCCTTCCAGAACCTGCTCAAGGACTGCGAGGCTGAGGTCCGATCCGCTGCCGCCAAAAAGATCAAGGGTGAGTGTCTGGATGCTATCTGCCAGTCATAAAGCCTATGTTGAAATAATGGTTTGAATGAGAAGCTTTTACTGTCTAATAGACCACGGTATTTACAATCACCATTTCTGTCCTCAGAGTTTTGCGAGAACCTTCCAGAAGACAGCAGAGAGACCATCATCATGACTCACATTTTGTCCTGTGTCAAGGTAAAAAAAAAGAGAGAAAGAAGCCACTTCACTTTTATCCCTTTTTTATTCTGCTAACTTACGTATGCAGGTTTCTTTGACCTGTCGATTTCTCACTCACCCATGACTCACGAAGGGGCCCAAAAAAGTCTCGACAATAACGCATGTCAATCGATTTCTTGTGTTCAGATGTGCAAATGCGGAAGTAGCAGATATTTTTACACCCACAAATTAATTTTTAGCATTAGTATCTACTGAGATGTTAAACTGAGGAACTGGTTGTTTTTGACTGTACTTTCTATACGTGAGCCATGAGGATATTATGCTTTTGTAGGTTGGGGTCTATGGCTAGATGAGGAGTTGCGCTCAGTATTAGCCTTTGGACAGCAGGGGGCACTGTTATATTCTAAATTACTTCCAAACCACCATCATTCCTATTCTGTCGAAGTGTAAGAGCTCACTGGTTGGTTCCCGAGTTTAAATGACACCCTTTTATTTAGAAAATATATTTTTGGGCGAAAAACGTCTCTTCCATGAACATCCCCAACCCCCCAAAAATTGTGTTTACATTTGAGTTATTTAGCAGATGCTCTTATCCAGAGCAACTTACTGTAGTGCATACATTTTCCTACTGGTGTTGCAAGCGTCATACTCAAGCAACTGAGCCACACAGGACAACTGTGCTGGGTCAGCTTGCATTAACTGATAATTCATTTCAACACAGAGGCTAGTTTCTTCCCCTCTATTTGAAAATACCATATTTGCGGTCACTGTGCACTGCAATGTCTGACTCTTTCTCCTCTGACAGGAACTGGTGTCTGACACCAGCCAGCACGTGAAGTCTGCCCTGGCCTCTGTCATCATGGGCCTGTCCACCATCCTGGGCAAAGACAACACAGTGGAGCACCTGCTGCCTCTGTTCCTGGCCCAGCTCAAGGATGAGGTAACACCAGTCACTACTGTTCCTACTCGTTCTATTCATTAAGTACCAAATGGTTGAGGGTGGGGGGGCTCCCTGGACTTTGAGAAATGTCTCCCGTGTCTTGTCTGATCACCCTCTTTAATATCCTGTAATGCTATTGACCTTGTTCAGGATGAGATGTACCTGGCTGGCTCCCTACCGGAGTAAAAACCTAGGGATGACCCTTATAGGGTTTGAACCTTTTTCCCTGGTGACATTTGTTCTAGTGGTGCTAGGCTATTTGATGCGGTTTTCAGTGACGTGTGGTTTCTTTCTGACATATCCTTCCTAAATGTAACATGTATCGCAGCTAAAATCCTGTTGAAGTAAGATGTCGGCATTAGCCGACACATTTGCGTATCTCTGGTGGTTTATTAATACCAGAGTGGAAGGTTTTGGTAGATGAGGGAAATTGCACCGACAGCCTTCCTATTAAAAGATGTTCTAGTTGCCTCGCAGCCAAAGCTGACTTGACAGGGTTTATGTCATAAAGGATTACAGTCAGAACGGACAACCGAGGTGCGAAACACCCCGAATGACTCAAGGATATAAAAAAATATATCTGTGTTCTTCAATATTTCTACTACATATATTTAGTCTCTCAGCTGGCTGCTATCTCTGTCGTCTCCTATTAGGGTCACAGAAAGCTTGATGTGAAATCTGTCTGCGCATTCTGAGGCTAGGAATCAAGGGACTGGCAGAAGGTCTTTGGCAATTCGTTTAGCCTTTTTTGCGAACATCATGTCGAGATTGTAGCCAAGATTGGCATCATTATAAGCAGATGGGGATGCAATAGCGGTCACAATGACTTTTGCCACTTTTTAAGACCACTTGAAATAAAATTGCTTTAATTCTTAAAGGAAGACAGACATATGCAATGTAATTGTCCCCACAACTTAAACAAGAGATCCCCCTTTCTTGCCCTGCAGTGCCCTGAGGTGCGCCTCAACATCATCTCCAACCTGGACTGTGTCAACGAGGTGATCGGCATCCGCCAGCTCTCCCAGTCGCTGCTGCCTGCTATCGTGGAGCTGGCCGAGGATGCAAAGTGGAGGGTCCGCCTGGCAATTATCGAGTATATGCCCCTGTTGGCCGGACAGCTGGTGAGTCATCGGCTGCGTCCCCAAATGGCTCCCTATTCCCTTCATAGTGCTCTACTTGTAACTAGAGCCCTTGCACCCTTTTCCCCATATAGTGCACTACCTTTGATCAGAGCCCCCTGCAGTCCCACCTCAGAAGACCTGTCTGTCACATCCTCCTTTCCACCTAATCACACATCTGTCTGTGGCTTACATCTGCCTCGTGCCATGCATATGTGCCACAATTTATGGTGGGCAAGTGCTCGTCACTAATATCATCCATGAAATAAAAAAGAGCTATGCAAAGTAATTCAGCTAGCTTTATTTTTGCTTTCTGAGTAGAACTCAATTTTTTTGGTGAATTGGAACCCAATTCAATGTGTTGCTTGCACTGTAATGTTTGGATATGGACATGGTTTAGAAAAGTATTCTCCTAATTGCTCTTCTCCAGGGAGTGGAGTTCTTTGATGAGAAGTTGAACACCCTCTGCATGGCATGGCTCATTGACCACGGTAAGACCACTCCCCCATACACACCACTTTTCAATGCATTTGTCCTCTGTGTGCTTAGTCAGTAGTGTCCTCCTCCAATGGACAGAGGTGGGGATCACGTCCCTGATGGATTGTGTCCCATGCTGCTCTCTAAGCTCTCACTGCTTCCCTCCTCCCCTGAGGCCTATGTGGTTTGGGGGGCAGAGATGGAGATGCGTCAGGCTGCAGCTCTCTCTAAGCCTCACGGCTGTGCCAATGACAAAGGTCTGATGACAACCCAGTGACTTAGACTGGGAGAGGCCAAATTCTCTCTCCTTAATTGCATGCTGCCTTCTGTAGCTGAGCTGGATAGAATGGGAAAACTACTGCAATAGTCTGCATCCCAAATGGCACCATATCCCCTATATTGTGCACTACTTTCTCTTAAGTTTGACTAGGCAAGTCAGTTGTGATACAGCCTGGAATCGAACCAGGGTCTGTAGAGATGCCTCTTGCACTGAGATGCAGGGCCTTAGACCGCTGCGCCTCTCGGGAGTCCAATACCCATAGGGCTCTAATAAAAAGTAGTGCACTATATAGGGAATCGGGTGCCAATTAGTATACAAACCATACTGTAATACACCGTAACAGGAAGGCATTTGGATATGAGCAAATCAGCTATTTTCTGCAGTAGCCTTTTCTGTCAAGTTAGATTCAATGTTGTATTGAGCAGAGATGTGACTATCAGGGACAGGTTTTTGTGCAGAACAGGGAACAGGCATCCTGGGGGGGGCTGGTGATCACGATACCGGTGATAGTTGGCCTGTTATCACATTGTTAGTGAAATGTTGGTATTGTAACAACCCCACTCTGAAAATAGGCACATCTTGCAGTTTATGTATTTGTGGTCTTTTGAATGCGCTGGGTAGATTTGCATGTGATATGGAGACCTTGTTGGCTACGTCTTTTCGCTCTGCCTTTAATGTCAGCAGAATTTTTTTTTTTTTACCTGATCCCTTTTTCTATTGTTCTTAAGACGGGTTGGTCGTTTAGCAACAACCATTGCTTGCCCAACTATGGGTCAAATCTGGCGGGGACCCTGGCTTAGACTGTTGACAACATGTAGTTGTTGACAATTGTATTGAGTCTCCAAATTGTTATTGAAACATAAATACATTTACACAATGAGCACTTGTCTCTCAAACATTGTTACAGTTGTTGGTTAGCTTGCTAACTATTGTTTGCCATATTAGCTTAGACATGAGTTTCCCTTTGAGTTTTTTTCAGCAGCGGTGGCAGAGTTAACGTGGAGGGCACGTAGTGTTGTCTCTGACCGACATGTTATGCTTTCTTGACAGCAGAGATTATTTGTTTTCAAGCTAATTCTCTGCAGTTCAACACATTTTGCCATGGGGCTGAGAGAAAATGTCAAGTTTTTGCAATTGCTTATGCCCAGTAGTGCTGAGTTCCTCAAATACCAATTTCAGATAGAAGATGTGGTATATTACCTGGAAAAATAAAAATGCACACACACACCAGTCAAGTCTGGACACCTACTCATTCAAGGATGTTTATTTTTTATATTTTCTACGTTGTAGAATAATAGTGAAGGCATCTACTATGAAATGACACACGTGGAATCATGTAGTAAGCGCAAAAGTGTTCCTCAAAATATATATTAGATTCTTCAAAGTAGCCACCCTTTGCCTTGATG
The DNA here is from genome assembly GCF_023373465.1 of Oncorhynchus keta. NCBI lineage: Eukaryota > Metazoa > Chordata > Actinopteri > Salmoniformes > Salmonidae > Oncorhynchus > Oncorhynchus keta. The sequence goes on along the minus strand of NC_068421.1, from coordinate 46,527,650 downwards.
ACAGCTTTGTACACTCTTGGCATTCTCTCAACCAGCTTCATGAGGTAGTCACCTGGAATGCATTTCAATTAACAGGTGTGCCTTGTTAGTTTGGCTCAAATGCAAAAGGAATTCCACAATCGGTTGTGTTGTGAAAAGGTGGGGTGGGGGAATACAGAAGATTTGATAAAAGGCTGTGTCCATATTATGGCAAGAACAGCTCAAATAAGCAATGAGAAATGACAGTCCATCATTACTTTAAGACATGAAGGTCAGTCAATCTGGAAAATTTCAAGAACTTTGAAGTGCAGTTGCAAAAACATCAAGTGCTATGATAACTCTCATGAGGACCGCCACAGGAAAGGAAGACCCAGAGTTACCTCTTCCGCAGAGGATAAGTTCATAAGTTACCAGCCTCAGAAATTGCAGACCAAATAAATTCTTCAGAGTTCAAATAACAGACTCATCTCAACAGCAGCTGTTCAGAGGAGACTGTGTGAATCAGGCCTTCATGGCCTAATTGCTGCAAACAAACCACTTCTAAAGGACACCAATAAGAAGAAGAGACTTGCTTCGGCCAAGAAACACAAACAATGGACATTAGACCGGTGGAAATCTGTCATTTGGTCTGATGCGTCAAAGTTTGAGATTCTTGGTTCCATCCGCCGTGTCTTTGTGAGATGCAGAGTAGGTGAACAGATCTCCGCATATGTGGTTCCCACCGTGAAGCATGGAGATGGTGGTGTCGGGGTTCTTTGCTGGTGACATTGTCAATGATTTATTTGGAATTCAAGGCACATTTAGCCAGCATGGCGACCATAGCGTTCTGCAGCGATATGCCATCCCATCTGGTTTGCGCTTAGTGGACAATTTGTTTTTCAACAGGGCAATGATCCAACACACCCCCAGGCTGTGTAAGGGCTATTTGACCAAAAAGGAGAGTGATGGAGTGCTGCATCAGATGACCTGGCCTCCACAATCACAAGACCTCAACCCAATTGAGATGGACCGCAGAGTGAAGGAAAAGCAGCCAACATGTGCTCAGCATATGTGGGAACTCCATCAAGACTGTTGGAAAAGCATTCTAGGTTAGGTGAAGCTGGTTGAGAGAATGCCATGGGTGGCTACTTTGAAACATCTCAAATGTCAAATATATTTTGATTGATTCAACTTTCTTTTATTCTCTTTTTTTTTGGGGGGGGTCCTACATGATTCATTATGTTCATAGTTTTAATGTCTTCACTATTATTCTACAATGTAGAAAATAGTACAAATTTTGAACCCTTGAATGAGTAGGTGTCCAAACTTTGGACTGGTACTATAATGTATTTGACCACTTTCTTGCAGGTATATCCCTTTTATCCATATCAGTGAGTACCTGGTAAATTTGGAGTGGGGGGGTGTTTGCTTTTCAAATTTATGCTAATTGAATATAGGGGAAGTACTGCATAATATCTGTCAAAACGCCTCAAAACAAGACTTGGTATCAACACAACGAGCTGGACCGAGAGCCACCTATGATTCCCGTCTTAGTCAGCAACAATGACGAGAAGCTGCGATCTGACCGTTCAGAATCATTATCAGTCAACCTGTACATAAAGCCTTCAACAGCAAGATTGCATCTCTTTTGGCCTATCGCATACATTTTATACTAAACGGTACGTTCAAAGTAGTATGATTAGCACACAGTATGTCTTTTTAGTAAGATGTTGGTAAGACAGGTTTTAATATCCCATTGTGGCTCCACAGGCTATTGGCATGGTTCTTCTAACCCCAATGTGGTTCTCTAGCAGTCTTGTTTATGGATGTATTAGGGGTCAAATAGGGTTCGGTTAGTCAGTGGTTTAGCAATGTGTTGTACCCAGGCCCCCTGGTCTTCCGCTCTTTGTCCAACAGCTAGTATTGATTATCAGGCTTGTGTGTACCCAGATGTCAAGTCACTGTATTCTGGGCACAATTGAGTGTTTTGAGCAGTTCTGTAGTCACTAGCCTCTTTAGCCATGATTACCGATGGGCATGTTTTCCATGCGAATGGGATTTTTGCCAATATTGTTACAAGGCAAACAAACTGACAATAATCCAAAGATGGCTGCCAAACTGGAATGGAAAGTGCTCAAAAGAAGCAAGAATCCTGGCAAATTTTCAAGGGCTGGGTATTTTATATTTTTACTGAGTATTGTACTGACTGCCTACTCTTGTAGAGTTTGTATGTCTAAATTTAACTTTGATCTGTGTAATTGAGTTTTGTACACATTTTCTTTTTGGTTAGATTGCCATTTCAATTGAGAAATGCGAGTCAATAGGTTCAATTAATATTAGTGTCAGGGCTTTCCTTTACCAAACAATCTTTTTTTTCTGACAACTACAACAAATATACTACGAGTCCTAATTTCTATCTACAGGCCAAAGTCTCTAAGCATGTTTGTGTTGTCGACAGTATACGCTATCCGCGAGGCAGCCACCTGTAACTTGATGAAGCTGGTGGAAAAGTTTGGAGCCGAGTGGGCCCAGAACACCATCGTGCCCAAGGTGCTGGGTATGGCAAATGACCCCAACTACCTGCACCGGATGACCACGCTCTTCTGCATCAATGTGAGTCCTCCTGACCTTCATACCACACACACAACCCTCAGACCATAGGCTTATACTAAGATGGAAGCTAGATCTACTCAGGTTTTAATAAAGCTAGCCATATTACCAAGGTGGATATTGATCATGTAGCTGCCGCCAGATAAAGTGGCTTGTACCTTCACGTGCATGTCGTACATGGGTAGTTGAACGCCAAACTATTCATTGAGTTGACGCTGAACCATCAATCCATGGGCGAGTCAATGCCACATTTTCACTTTTGCCAAAATCAACAGGAAAGAAGATCTTGCAAATTTTGCAGGCTGTGGTGTAAAATAGGATATTAGTGGGTATTTTATTACGCATCAATAGTGCATTGAAAAGCACAACAATGCACAAACAATCAATAAAATGATTGTATTAAGTCATACAAAAGTTTTACTGTGCGTGAACTTCCAAATGTGTGATGTGTATTTTATTACTATTAATAATAATAATATATGCCATTTAGCAGACGCTTTTATCCAAAGCGACTTACAGTCATGTGTGCATACATTCTACGTTTGGGTGGTCCCGGGAATCGAACCCACTACCCTGGCGTTACAAGCGCCATGCTCTACCAACTGAGCTACAGAAGGACCACATTAACACATTTGATTAATAAAATATTGAATCGGTCTTCCTCAAATTAAGCGGATGACGCAATCTTTGCGAAAGGGAGGGAATCTGATTTCAGTGGTCCTCGCCTCGAGGCTCTTTAATTTCATTCAGGGTAAGTGGAGTTAGCTTTGAGTTAGCCGCCTGCCCTGGAGCAGGTTAGTTATGAAGGATTCTTTGCATAGAAATGTACCTGGCAAAAAGGTGAGAGACTTTCGTATGACCGGTTATCCTGCGTTAAACTCAGTTGACCAAAGTTACCTCGCTTACCTTTCAAACCTGATTTGTAGGATAGGGCTCATGTCATTAACCCTGAGATGGATTTAAACCAAGCCATTTTTGAAAAACATTTGTTTTAAAAGTAAATCATACTGTTTTATCATGACTTATTTTACATCCTGATATTCCAAGCATTTATCAGATGCTCTTATCCAGAGTGACTTAGACAAGTTACTAACAATCATTTGTTTATGCGTTGTTGGTTTCCGTGCCATCCACCCCAGTCACTGTCTGAAGCCTGTGGCCAGGACATCACCACTAAGCATATGCTGCCCGTGGTCCTCAAGATGTCCAACGACCAGGTGGCCAATGTGCGCTTCAATGTGGCCAAGTCCCTCCAGAAGATCGGCCCTGTCCTGGACAGCAAGTAGGTCCTCCTCATCCACCACAAAGCCCTCGTTCAGGCATACCTGAACAACCATCTCCAATGAATTGTACACAGTCTACATCAGGGTCGTTCTCAGTAGGCACAAAATGGGAGAAAATATTTTGAAACTGAGGAGGCTCTTGCTTGAACTGGTCCAGTAAGGATGCCTGTTTCTTTATTCCGTCGCAGAATGTTTTGCGTCTACTGAACATGACCCAGATGTCCATGCTTAGTTCTAGCACTCAGCTAATCTATTATGGCATGGGAGTGTGGGGAGAATGTGTGCTTTGTCTGAAAAGTTTTGTTTTTCTCAGTGCCCTGCAGACTGAGGTGAAACCAGTCCTGGAGAAACTAGCCACAGACACCGATATGGATGTTAAGTACTTTGCCCAGGAAGCTATACGTGGTAAGGATAGTACTGTCCATTTTCTTCTATGAAGTCTCCTCATAGGGCCACGTTCAGTTTGGCACGTTGTGGCACATTGCTGATAAATGTCCTTAATAGAGCTGCCGTAAGTCCTTGTGCTACATGTCAAAGAAGCATGTTTGTTAGGCTGTTTCTATATTATGTAAAATGTTATGCACTGCTGAATGTGTTGCCCAATGTGAACGTTAGTCCATCTTGTCATTCTTCTTATTCCTTGTTTTTCCCTGTAGTTCTGGCCCTGGCATAAACCAACCCAAGCTTGGCTATCCAGAGGAAACAAAAACCCAAGATGGCACGACAAACACTTTTCACAATATATTTATTGATGTTCAAGAGCAAATGGTGAATTAATGGTGTCTATTAACATCTATTCTTTTTTTTCTTTTTTTTTACTCTGAAAATAAAATGTCCAAGAAAAGCGCAGGCTTCTAATTTACCCTCGCTGTAAATCTTTTGCTTCTCCAAGTGTGATGAAACGTGCATTTAAGCACAGTATGCTGACCACTGTGCATAAGTAACATTTCTGGTTTGACCCACACATTCCTCCCCGTACATACATAGCCGTTGACTGTAACGTTACTATTAGCACGGCCCCTTTCGCTGACACATTTCTCTGTACGAAGCACCCAGAACACGCAAGCCATCTCTTGGTTGCTTGTCCAAGTGCTAGACACATGCTATTGCTGCAGCAGATGGTGAGGAAGGCTGTTTTATTTGCTTGTGAAGAACCGCAAGGCTAAGGCACCCACAGATTTGTTTACATGTTCTGCTTCCTCTCCTGGGACATTTCTCATGTATTCAGAAAAGCTGTTGTGCAGCACCCCATCCTCTCTTTCTGTCCTGTGTGTCTACAATGAATTACGGTTTAATTTGTTCGAGAACATTGTGGGATACTTTGATTTTGGCGATGATGCCCTGTATCTATTTCCCCGGAGTTAGATGAAGTTGGGGATACCATTTTTTTCCTTTTTTTAATTTTATTTGTTTGTCTACTATGAAGGTAGTTTTGAGCCAAAGTGAACTAATGCTAGTTGGCAACTTCGTTCAAACTGCACACCGAGACAAATGGTATCCACAAGTCTGTTTGTTTGACGCAGGGAGGAACAGTGGGAGAATTTGTCCACAATCTCTCTTGCTATATTGCTCTTAATTGTTGTGCCAATTACTGATGAGCAATGGCTTTTTTTAGGTTTTCATAAGGTTTAACTCTTGATTGTCCTATTTTATGTCAAAATGTTTTCTGTTCTCTAAAGACAAGGCATCATTCCTCACGGGTTGTCAAGTCAGTCAGTTAAACAAGGCTGACCACTACAGCTAAAATGACAGGAGCACTAAGAATAGCAGGGCTCTGTGTAGGTGGTTGCATAATGTTTTATAGGATGGGAAGAGGGAGTGTGAATGATTTGGTAAATTACGGTCAACTCTTTCCCTTATTGTCTCCCTCCCCATTTCCCATCGGCCTCTTACATAAAATAAACTAGTTTCCCATATTATGAAGACCCCACTTTGGTTTTTATTGAAATCTTCTCAATTGTGATGCTGTACTTTATCTTGAACTGAATAAAGTAATACAAATGTGGTTGTTTACTGTTCTTTTACTCTAGAAACTTTACAATATAACCTTTTGCATTTTAGTGTTGTAGGTGTTTAGTTGTCTGCACACCCAAGGAGTTTACAGATTTTACTAGCCTTTAATGTAGTCTGTGAAATTGTTGCACAGCAGCACTGTAAATGAGCAAGATTAAAGACTACTCCAGTGGTGGATTTAGGTATCGGTAACATGGGCAGCAATGTCACCGGCCAGGGCCACATCTTGCCGGGGGGAGCCCGCACAATTCTGAATGGTGACATTTGCCCAATCGGTTTTCTATCGCTCATTTGCACGTCACAATATGTCTCCTTGTGGGAGTCAATTAACCTTATTGGAGTGGGCACCCTGATTCTAGTTTGTGAGCTAGGCAGGCTACTGCTTGGGAAGGTCTCCTACTCAGAAGTTTGAGATGGGGCGGGGTAGGTTGACCTCAGAACTCCCCGCTTGAAGCCCGGGGTACTGTAGGGGGAATCTATCAAATAGTGCACCTCTAACTTTGTACAGTAAATGCAATTATTAAAAACAGTCACACTATGAAATGCTACCAAATAAACCACAATTCATTCATATGCTGATATTTTGTATCTTTTGTGATATATTTAGTGCTGGAGGGCGGGGGGTGGCTCTGCTGTCACACAGAGTATGCGTACTGCTTTGCTTCAGGCTCTTATATGATAGCCACGGGACCAAGACAGCAGAGAAGTTTAGCCTGGCACGCTAAAGCTCTTAATTCTGACCTGAGTTTAGCACGGGTGGGTGTAATTAATTTGGTATGCACTTCCCTCTAAGCGTGTTCTGACTGTACCTAAGCATGCGAATGAAGGTGTGGCGGAGGTGACTACAGATACGCCGTATTCGGATTTAGACTTAATTCCCTCATCATTCCAAGACCTTTGCGCGCAACATAACTAATAAAGTTGAGCCACCGTTGAAAGTGGCACAACCTCTACTTAATTTTTTTCCCATAGAAACAACACCATTCTCCATGCACTGTAATTAAAAAATGCATAAGAGCTACTAGGTAAACTGTTTTGGATAAGGGGATTGTAAATATAAATGACAATTGATTTAGATCTATTTTGTCACCGGAGAAGTGAAATCAGATGTGGCAGCAAACTGAAGCATATCTAACCAACATATCACCTTTTCCACAGTGAAGTTTATGGAATGCTGGCCTTAACTTGCGATAAAATTTGGAGACCCAAGCTATAGACTTCTGTCTTGCCCACTTTTGTCTTGCCCATTCACTCTCTGGCTGGGCATCTCAAGGACATTCGGAGACTTGTCCCGAATCAACTCCTGCATTGTCTTGGCTGTGTGCTTATAGTTGTTGTTCTGTTGGAAGGTGAACCTTCGCCCCAGTCTGAGGTCCTGAATGCGCTCTGCAGCAGGTTATCAAAGATCTCTCTGTACTTTTCTCCATTGATCTTTCCCTCGATTCTGACTAGTCGGACAGTCCCTGCTGCTGAAAAACATCCCCACAGCATGATTCTGCCACCACCATGCTTCACTGTATGGATGGTGCCAGGTTTCCTCCAGATAAGACACCTGGCATTTCAGGCCAAAGTGATCAATCTTGGTTTCATTAGACCAGAGAATCGTATTTCTCATGGACTGAGAGTCCTTTATGTGCCTTTTGGCAACTCCAAGCGGGCTGTCATGTGTCTTTTGTCTGAGGAGAGGCTTACGTCTGGCCACTCTACCATAAAGGCCTGATTGGTAGAGTGTTGCATTCTGGAAGGTTCTCCCATCTCCACAGAGGAACTCTGGAGCTCTGTCAGAGTGACCATTGGGTTCTTGGTCACCTCCCTGACCAAGGCCCTTCTCACCCGATTGTTCAGTTTGGCTGGGCAGTCAGCTCTAGGAAGAGTCTTCGTAGTTCCAAACTTCTTCCATTTAAGAATGATTGTGGCCACTGTGTTCTTGGGGACCTTCAATGCTGCAGAAATGTTTTGGTACCCTTCCCCAGATCTGTGGCTCAAAACAATCCGGTCTCGGCGCTCTACGGAAGATTCCTTCGACCTCATGTCTTGGTTTTTGCTCTGACATGCACTGTCAACTTTGGGACCTTATAACTCCAATCAAGTTGTAGAAACATCTCAAGGATGATCAATGGAAACAGGATGTACCTGAGCTCTATTCTGAGTCTCACAGCAAAGTGTCTGAACACTTATGTAAATAAGGTATTTCTGTTTTAAATTCTAAAAAGCTGTTTTCTCTTTGTCATTATGGGGTATTGTGTATGAATTGAGGACAAATTTGGATTTAATCCATTTTAGAATAAGGTTGTAACGTAACAAAATGTGGAAAAGGGGAAGGGGTCTGAATACTTTCTGAATGCACTGTACATAGCAGTTTAAACCTGGAGCCTGGCGCACAGTTCACGACGACTATTGTCATCACAGTTCCATAATTAGTGAGGATTATTAGGGTAGATTTCTAGGACTAATATTCAACCCTAATTTGACACTTTTCAGGTATTGAACAATTGAATATGACAACTTTCAGGATGAATCAAACCACTGTCTTTGATTCACCAATATATTTTGTGCTTTAAGGCTCTCCAAACCTGTTTTTGTATTATTCATCAATACTTTCCTAAACCTAAGTAACATAGAAGATCAGAGTATTTTTTAACCTACCAATTGGCGGAGAAAGGAGACGAATATGCATGTATTTACATAGCTTTCTTTAATTTATCCCTAATATTCTGAACCGTTCTCTTCATATATTCTAATTAAAAGGTACACCACATTTAAAGGGATGGCTTTAGATAAATGTACTGAAAACCCTATTGAATGGAAACTCTACGAGAGAAAATATTTTGGCCAACAAGTGGAAGGGTTTTCAGCAGATGCCCAATTTCGAAAATCTATGCCTTTCCTATGCACTTCTCAGTAGTTGGTATTCAGACTTACCTTATGCAGGAGTGTACCAGGCTTTGCAGGCATGGTTCCCTTGCGTCTACTGAATACATTTAATTCAACCACAAAAAAAAAACACTTGCTGGCCAACAGATTTCCTCAATAGGGTTTTAAGTACATGTATTTATCCCTTTAAATACGGTGTACCTTTCATTGGAATTTTGTCGACAGACTAGAATACATTATGAGAATAGGTTCAGAAAATAAGGATCAATGAAAGAAAGCCATCTAAATATATGCATATTGCATCACTAACTGTTAGATAAAAAAAAAAAAAACTCTGATGTTGTAGATTATTTAGGCACATTTTAGGGTTAGGAAAGTTTGTACAGTACCAGAGAAATGTTTGGACACAAGGGGGATGTGGGAGAGGGGGTGGTAGGCTATGATTGATCTCAAAGGAGAACATGAGATCTACACATGTTATACAATCAGAGGCGAAGCCACTGCCAGATTGATTTCTGTCTCACCCAATCATGCGGTCTTAAAATATATATATACCAGTCGAAAGTTTGGACACACGTACCCATTAAAGGGTTTTCCTTTATTATTTACTATTTTCATATATTGTAGAATAATAATAGTGAAGATGTCAAAACTATGAAATAACACATATGGAGTCATGTAGTAACCAAAAAAGTGTTAAACAAAATCAAACAATATTTTATATTTGAGATTCTTTAATAAAGTAGCTACCCTTTTGCCTTGATGACAGCATCAGTATTTCTGTTTACATTATAGGGAATAGGCTGGCTTGCTGGTCCTCCATATTACAACACACCCCGGAACATGTTTTTTCGGCATTCTTCTGAATTGACCGGTTATATGTGTTAACTAGCGGCGACCCACTTCTGTAGAATCACCCAGAGTCCTGTGGACCCAGGTCAAAAGTGGTGCACTTTAGGGAATAGGGTGCCATTTGGGATGCAGACAGTGTTTGTATAATAGTGGCAATTGCTGCTGTCTCATGCAACCAGATACTGTATATAGTAGAGCTCAACAACAAGTTCAAATCTAACGTTCAAGAACAAAGTAACCAACTCAATAACAAGTTCTAATCTGACATTCAATGCAGAGCTATTCAGTTATGGGCCTCAAGGGCTAATGGTTAATGAATTTATCAATTAATGAAATCATGTAATTGATTGGCCAGGTAGTTCACTCACCACCAGGCCTCAATCAGTCCCTGATTAGAAGGAAATAATGAAAACCAGCAGGCCTGGAATTGAATCACCCTCTGGTCTATTGGTTAAGATGGATGACCAGATGGGCTGCTGGCCCTCTTAAAAGCAGTAAGGGTCAAGCCAGCTGCTTCCCTTCTCTCCCCAGATGTCCATCCATGCCTGGGCCATGTGGAGACCTGGTGGCCTATCTATCCACATGTGTCAGTGCTTCAAAGTGTGTTTGCACAGCTCTCTCAGTGATCAGCCCAGCTATCTCCAGCCCATTCATGGAGACCCATTATGTTCAATTGTTTTCAGATGTTCTTGCTCATGTTTGAGCATTATGGAATGGCAGCTGCTCTGAAGATGAAATATAACTTGCACCACGCAGCTATACCAGAGCTATAGCCTAACGTTACTTACACCTCATGTCAACCCTGTCTCTGCTGCTGATCAGAGAGGTAAGTGGGAAAATATGTGATGTAGGCTGGGCAAAAACTGGCTGCATCAACGTTGTTTCCACGTTATTTCAACCAAAAAATTACATCTGACATTGAATCAATGTGGAAAACTGATTGGATTAGCAAAAAGTAATCAATTTAAAGGCAATTTGGTATCTTTTTCACCCAACTTTTTAAGTAAATCCAATGACACGGTGAATGTTTTTGTTGATTTCACATTAGTTGGCATCTTAACCAAATGTAAATCAAAACTAGATGTTGAAATGACGTCTGTCCAGTGGGTAGGCCCTGTTCACAGGGGAATCGTTCAGGGGCTGGTTTTGGTTTCCTGGACACAAATGAAAGTTAAACCACGTTACAAAATTATACATTGGTTTTGTCGATGGACCACGTACAAGGGGATGGATTCAAACCTTACTGCTGAAGTTCAGCGCTCTAGCATGATCAAAATGTAAAGGTAATTTCCAATTGAGCCGACATATGCAGCGTTTACCGTGAATCGAGTCTCTGCTAATGCGGGGACATTGCCTTATAATTTCTATCGCCCTGTTGTGCAGCTCTTCAGCGCTATGGATTGAGTCCAGCCCAAGATAAGGAAACCAATGTCATTTTGTAATTTGGTTAAACTATCCCTTTGGGCCTATTGCCCTAAAACGCATGATAAATAGTGGTTCTCCTTTGAAAGTGCTTCATAGACCAAAACTAGTCTTTTAATCTTTGTCTGGGAAAAGTGCCCCAGCATATTGGGGCTCCCTAGCGGCGCAGTGGTCTAAGGCAGTGCAAGAGGCGTCACTGCTAGTACCTAGTTCGAATCCAGTCTGCATCACTTCCAGCTGTTTTTGGGCGGTGCACAATTGGCCCAGCATTGGCAGAGTAGGACGTCATTATAAATAAGAATTTGTTCTTAACTGACTTGCCGAGTTAAATAAATAACATGTTGCAGCTAGAAATATAATAAATAAAAGTGACACGTTTTGTATTCTACATGATGACAGAATCATATTTGTTCTGGGTGGATCATACATCTGTCGGACTGTTCTTTGCTGATGCTGAACTGGCCCTCATTAGGAAGCAAACTGTACAATACCTGAACTTGTCCACTAAGAATCTGTTGCAGAATGGTTGTAAATGAAGAGCACCTCAATGTCAATTTAGGGACGAAAGGGGGTTTATGTATTATTACAACTTCACTTAGATGACGTCAAATGAGAAAAGGTGAATGATATGATGATTCTGGAATTCAATCCATTGCAGAGAGGACATTCACATTTGTGCAACAGCATGGCCTGGATGAAAGGAGTGGACATAGGAGTTGTACAAATGCTATTGTCTATTGAGGACTGATTTTTTTATATTTTTTAAATAGTTTTGACTTGGCCCTCTTGCAGCAGCATAGTGAATGAATGATGTTTCATGTTGTCCTTCATATGCAGCAGTTAGCAGAGGGAGAATTCATTTTTTAGGTAGATTGTTCTTTATTTACCACTTTCACTTGGTTGTCACACTGAAGGGCTACACAAGGGAAGACCTTGGCAGCACATCACAAACACCCTTTCTGTTACATAAAGAGCACTCAGGCTTTCAAACACTAAACAGAGCTATCGCATGAGAGAGCATCCGTTAGAATGGGAGCGCTTTTTAAATCTCTCAATTTCCAAACAGCATACATAACCAACCCAAGCCGCGGGCCACCCCCGATTTATAGCTCGTCGCTGTTACGTTATGCAAAGGTTAGTCTTTACGTCACATGGTAGCATAACAGTACTGTACGCGAGGACAGAGGGTGTTGGTGGTTTAATGGCATGATAGGGAGCCTGGAGCTAAGAGGTCACATCTGGACGTTGTTCAGTTTGGAGGTTGATGGAATAATCCTCTGCATTGGATTGCCAAAAGTAGATTTATGTGAGGATTTACAGTGATTGTAGCCTAAGTAACAATTAAACAGAACCTTTTTAAAAGTATGTTTGATTTAATATTATTAGCCATAATTCTTATAGGAACACCAGAGCTTCTGAATTGAGGAGTTATGGATTTTATTATCTCTTAGATACTAATATTTGAAGCCGTCAAACAGAACTGCTGCAAACTTTGAAACTAAAACAATGCAGCCGTCTCTTCTGAAACTAGATAAAGTCATTCATGACAGGATTCAGCGAAGGTACTTCAGCTCAGTGGGGGGAGAGATGCCCTCCGGTTGTTTTCTCTCGGTAACAAAAGACGAAACATAGAAGACGCAGGGAAACAAGCTTTTTTTCCATTTTCCTAAAGTCTACTTGCCCTCAATATGTCCTTTCTCTCTCACACACTTTTGAGTAGGTTAGTCTGTCTATCCCGCCCACTCGACCATCACAAGTAGAAGTGTCTTGCCTCTGTTTCTGTGAGGGCACTGATGGACAAATTCAATATCTTATAGTTAGTTAACTGTGTGAATAATCCATACAATATTGACTGCGTAATATATTTAATCCTACAACTGTATCAAATTAAGGGCACCCTGATCAATAGGCATGACGTGTTTTCTTATCATTATTACATAAGTCATGGCCAAGCATATGCTCTCATTCCATGTAAGAAGGATCTTGCGTAACTGATGGGCAGCAGTCAGTGTAGGTCTCCGTGTTGTTCTACTTTACCTGGTTACCAGACGGTCAGAGACCCTAATCCCGGGCTGCACATGACCTAGAAATAACAACCTTGCATAGTCACGTCTGTCACTATAACACACGAGTAGGTCAGGCTAAAGGGATGTGTCAGGCTAGACCGGTACCTTCATGTGGTTTGCCTCTTTTTCATTGTCAGCTCTGTCCATCCTCCATCAGGGTTGTTCATTATGGCGTGTGGCAGAAAATGGTATGTTTTGCAATGGAAAACTAAAATGTCCAGTTAGTCTTTGCTTTTGTTTGGTGCCTAATGAATATGGCCCAGGACTAGCTGCCTTTGTTCAGTGTAGCTTCAACTGACCCCAGAGGGTTAAACTGATGAGTACTCTGACCTCAGCTGGAGAGCAGAAGTACGCTGTTGTCATTCACCCATCGCCATGGCAACCATTGATTTGCGTTTTACCAGCGTGAACAGAGGGTAGAATTCTGATTTGGAAGAAATAATATTGAAAATCCCCATTTATATCTGGTGCTAACATGTGTCCTGTGTTATCTTCTTGCCATTCTGATTATACAGGTCTAAAAATGTGGAAACAAACAAGTGGAAACACTTTTCTAGGAAGGCTTGCTTCCATTCAGCCACAAGAGCATCAGTGTGGTTGTGCACTGATGTTAGGGCGATTAGGCCTGGCTCGCTGTCGGCATTCTAATTCATCCCAAAGGTGTCAGGGTTTGAGGTCAGGGCTCTGTGCAGGCCAGTCAAGTTCTTCCAAAACATTTCTGTATGGACCTCGCTTTGTGCACAGGGGCATTGTCATGCTGAAACAGGAAAAGGCCTTCTCCAAACTGTTGCTACAAAGTTGGAAGCACAGATTTGTTTAGAATGTTGTATGCTGTAACGTTAAGATTTCCCTTCACCGTAACTAAGGGGCCTAGCCCAATCCATGAAAAACAGCCCCAGGCCATTATTCCTCTTCCACCAAACTTTACAGTTGGCACTGTGCATTCAGGCAGGTAGCGTTCTCCTGGCATCAGCCAAACCCAGATTCGTCAATTGGACTACTAGATGTTGAAGAGTGATTCAACAATCCAGAGAACCTCGTTTCCACTGCTCCAGAGTCCAATGACGGCAAGCTTTACACCACTCCAGCCGACGCTTGACATTGCACAAGGGTGATCTTAGGCTTGTGTGCGGATGTTTGGCCATGGAAACCCATTTCATGAAGCTACCGGCGAACAGTTCTTGAGTGAGTGTTGCAGAGGACAAACGATTTTCACTCGCTACGCACTTCAGCACTCAGCAGTCCCTTTCTGGGTAGGCTACCACTTCGCGGTTGAGCCGTTGTTGCTCCTAGACATTTCCACTTCACAATAACAACCCTTACAGTTGACACGGAGCAGCTCTATCAGGGCAGAAATTTGACAAACTGACTTGATGGAAAGGTGGCTTCCTATGGCGGTGCTACATTGAAAGTTACTTAGCTCCTCAGTAAGACCATTCTACTGACAATGTTTGTCTATGGAGATTGCATGGCTGTCTGCTCAATTTTATACACCTGTCAGCAATGGGTGTGGCTGAAAAAACAGAATCCATTAACTTCAAGGAGTGTCCACAATTTTGTATGTATATTGAAAGCAGGTGCTTTCACACAGGTGTGGTTCCGGAGTTAATTAGGCAATTAACATCCCATCATGCTTAGGATCATGTATAAAAATGCTGGGCAGGCCATTATTTTGGCTACCATGGCTATGCCCTCATAGGATAACGATGCACCCATCCACAGGGCACGAGTGGTCACTGAATGGTTTGACAAACTGTGTAAACCATATGCCATGGCTGTCTCAGTTACCAGATCAACCCAACTGAACACTTATGGGAGATCCTGGAACGGTACCCGAGACCGCATTTTCCACCAATCTCAACATGGAAAATGTTTGTTGCATCCCTCCAATAGAGTTCCAAACACTTGTAGAATCTATGCCAATGTGCATTGAAGCTGTGCTGGCCCAACGCCCTATCAAGACACTATGTTTGTGTTACCTGAAGCTGTAACTTGTCTGAATGGGATTACAGGCCTGATTTGATTAACTGTATTCCTGCTCAAGTTCTAAGGACAAGGACTAAGCTTTGACTGGGACATTAGCTCAATCTGTACTGGGAATAAGGAGGCAGCTAGGTTGAAGACCAAGTGATCTCATCATCCACTTATGGGGAGGTCCTCAGTCATAGTTCGGCAGACTCACTAATGCACTGGTATGAATAGGATACAGTAGAGTTGAGTGCACTAATGGGAGGACATGGCATCTCTTGGTTCACTCATTTCAGCTCCCGGGGAGCATAATTTTCTGATCCATACCCAGATAACTTATAGCAAGGGCATCTGCTGAGAAATGGGAGCAATGCTTGAACTAATCAAATAACCTCCAAAGCAATGACGCTTGGGCCGTGTTTGTGTTAACAATCCAGTTAGCAACCTAGACAGACACCAATGGGAATGGGAACTAGTTCAGTTATGAGTAGAACTCCTGTAGGGGATCCTGATTGAATTCCAGACAAGAGAACCAAGAGGGATATAGGCTATAGTCATGTAGAGGCCTTTAGGAAAAGTGGAACATTTCACTGTCTGAGATGCTCTATCTATTCATACCCATTCCTGGGCCATATTCATAGTGTCTGAGTAGGAGTGCTGATCCAGGATCAGTTTGGCCTTTAAGATCATGTGAATATTATATGGACGGGGGACATGATCCTAGATCAGCAGCTTTATGAATACAGGTCCCGATTTCCACCACATCTAGATGACAAATGTGCTGTGCTTGTGAGGGCAGACATTTCAATCCATAAAGTTTAGACCATTAACTCTGGTCCAACTATGCCATTGATTACTCACATAACTAGGACTGAGTCAATGGTGTGAATAAGAACCCTGAACATATTTATCAACACAGTAATGATGCCACATACCCATCTATTTGAGAGTTTTTACAAAACACATGCCACATTACCAATCAATTTGGATGTTGAACAGGTAATAAAGTGCTGATAACTGATAATGGATGGCCTTTGTGAGACCTTGGATTTAGTTCCTGAAATTAATTCAGGCTCATATACTGTGACAACTGTTTATGATTAAAGGGCTACGTGTCATACTGGTACAATTGAGGATCCGTTGATGTCCCTATTTGGGCTGTTATAATGGAATCTCAAATAGTGAGCTATGTTTTGGAGAATGACAGTGCCTATAATTCAACCATGGACGTAAATGTATTCATCATTGGATTCAACCCAAGAGTACGTAGTCAGATTATTTGGGGGAAAAAAGTAGATCAAGATACTCACACAAATCGTTGGATAAAACCTTTTTAATCTCAACAGCAAGTTAGCTTATGTGTGGTCAACATCAATGAAGGTAAATATAAAATTGGATTTTCTAAACAGGTGTGTCAGCAGGAGGTGCAATTATGATACTGAAACACATCCACTACTAATCTTCATTATTTTCTGTATATTTTCAACTATTACTTAAATATTGCTATAATACTTTTTTTAAATGGCATATACTGATTGACCAAAAAAAGCACTGTCAAGAAGCTAAAACCAAGAAGCTCCTAACTCCACATGGTGGGGTTGTACAGGGAAACTTCTGAGGGGACTTTGGTTTTGTACCTTTGTAAAACCTGGGACTACTTATTTCCGGAAAGGATACCCCAAAATAAAAACAGAACGGAATTAAAACCAGAAAAGCTCAAATATTCTTATCTTAATTGAAAACAAAGTTAAAAAAAGGCACACTGAACACTATTCACGCTCAACACAATATTTTTTTCATCTTGAGAGCACTAAAGAGTCTCTAAACCCCTAATTTGTACAAAGCACAATGAACAACCAATAGTGTTATTCTCGCTGGTCTTTCTTTGTAAGAACCAAATGTTTCGTGTCCACTTATTGAGATAAGACAGCGAATGGGTCCCTCACTTTTGTTTTAGTCTCCCGGGGAAGCAGACTAGGCTAAACACCATTCTGACTACCACCGTCACCACATCTCTCACTCTAGCTACAATTTCCTTTATCGCCTCGTAAAAGTGCTCCAGTAATTCAACTTCCACAGACAATCCTGCAGTCTATGGCTACGTCCAAAATGGCACCCTATTACCTATATAGTGCACTACTTTGACCAGAGCCAATAGGGCTCAGTTCAAAAGCATTGTACTATGGAGGGAATAGGGTGCCATTTGAGATGCAGATTTTGTCTCTGACCTCGAACACTTCGGTTTTTCATCCCATTGAATGAAAAGTAGAGTTATGTCTTCGTCAGAAATCTGTATGCTTCAAGTAGATTCAAAAGTTGTGTTCATTCGAAGCTTGTTGTAAGAGAGCCATGGTGAAACTTGTCAAAATGAATCCAGTGTCGGGTTACTAACGTCTTTTTCCCCCTTATTTTTTACAGCAACCTTCAGGTTAGAGAAACATTACTTCAGAAACCCAGTAAACCCACTGTTAGACCCACATCGGTTGCAAACAACAGGAGGTATAAGGTCACAATTTGGAGATAAAACTCACCTAACAACAATAGCGCAGCAAACTGGATATGATTGGACTCGACTTACAGTGGCTTGCAAAAGTATTCACCCTCCTTGGCATTTTTCCTATTTTGTTGCCTTTACAACCTGGAATTAAAAGTAGATTTTTTTTTGGGGTTGTAATCATTTGATTTACACAACATGCTTACCACTTTGAAGATGCAAAATATTTTTTGGTGAAATAAGCAAGAGACACAAAACTTGGGCGTGCATGACTATTCACCCCCCCCAAAGTCAATACTTTGTAAAGTCACAGTTTGCAGCTACAAGTCTCTTGCGGTATGTCTCTATAAGCTTGGCACATCTAGCCACTGGGAGTTTTGTCCATTCTTCAAGGCAAAACTGCTCCAGCTCCTTCAAGTTGGATGGGTTCCGTGGGTGTACAGAAATACTTTACCACAGATTCTCAATGGATTGAGGTCTGGGTTTTGACTAGACCATTCCAAGACATTTAAATATTTCCCCTTAAACCACTCAAGTGTTGCTTTAGCAGTATGCTTAGGGTCATTGTCCTGCTGGAAGGTGAACCTCCGTCCCAGTCTCATATCTCTGGAAGACTGAAACAAAAACAGGTTTCCCCTCAATAATTTCCCTGTATTTAGCACCATCCATCATTCCTTCAATTCAGACCACTTTCCTAGTCCCCGTCGATGAAAAACATCCCCCCAGCATGATGCTGCCACCACCATGCTTCACTGTGGGGATGGTGTTCTCGGGGTGACGAGAGGTGTTGGGTTTGCGCCAGACATAGCATTTTCCTTGATGGCCAAAAAGCTCAATTTTAGTCTCCTCTGACCAGAGTACCTTCATCCATATGTTTGGGGAGTCTTCCACATGCCTAATGGCAAACACCAAATGTGTTTGCTTATTATTTTCTTTAAGCAATGGCTTTTTTTCTGGCCACTCTTTCATAAAGCCCAGCTCTGGAGTGTATGGCTTAAAGTGGTTCTATGGACAGATATTCCAATCTCTGCTGTGGAGCTTCGCAGCTCCTTCAGGGTTATCTTTGGTCTCTTTGTTGCCTCTCTGATTAATGCCCTCCTTGCCTGGTCTGAGTTTTGGTGGGCGGCCCTCTCTTGGCAGGTTTGTTGTGGTGCCATATTCTTTAAATTTTTTTTAAAATAACAGATTTAGTGGTGCTCCGTGGGATGTTAAGTTTCAGATTTAAAAAATTATAACCTAACCCTAATCGGTACTTCTCCACAACTTTGTCCCTGACCTGTTTGGAGAGCTCCTTGGTCTTCATGGTGCTGCTTGCTTGGTGATGCCCCTTGCTTAGTGGTGTTGCAGACTCTGGGGCCTTTCAGAACAGGTGTATATATACTGAGATCATGTGACAATTAATTAGTTAAATAAAGTCCACCTGTGTGCAATCTATGTGACTTCTGAAGGTAATTGGTTGCACCAGATCTTATTTAGGAGCTTCATAGCAACGGGGGTGAATACATATGCACACACCACTTCAGATTTGACATTTTATTTTTTGAAACTAGTAATTTTTTTCACTTCACCAATTTGGACTATTTTGTGTATATCCATTACATGAAAACCAAATAAAAATCAATTTAAATTACAGGTTGTAATGCAACAAAATAGGAAAAACGCCAAGGGGGATGAATACTTTTGCAAGGCACTGTATTCCTTTTAGCTCCTAGTGAAGCAAAGGGCCTCAAACTGATTTGTGTAGTTTGTTGGAAATATCTAGCCAATTTATACAATTCATTTTGTTATCTGCTGCGATGGTATTAGTGGGGGGATTATCTCATCACGGTCTACGCAGTGATGAGCGGTCACTGTGGATATGTTGGCTGTGAGTCATCATACTGGAATTCTCCCCAAAAACACCACACATTAAAGTACGACTTTCTGGTTAGGAAAAAGCCTGTTGATTTCAATATTGCTACAATAAAATATTGACTAACACTGCACTTATCAAGTGCGCATTAATTCATTACTTTGTCTTGTTCGTTTATTATTTTTACTACTTCAAAACACTCAATGTGTTTTTGAGTTCTTGGCCTACTTCAATACAAAATAGCATCTTTGTCGTTTGGCTTGTGCTTTCGGTAAGCCAAATTCCGTTGTGCACGTCTTCCAAAAACAACCAAACTGTGCTAAGTTTTCTTGCATCGTCCAGCACTTGTTCTCGACGGGGCCGCTACGGCTGCAGTCAGCTTTGAGGCAGTTGTGTTCCTGTGGAGCGATATCACTTCACATGTGACACCCCCATCATGGCAACATCCATCCACACATACCCAGCCAGCCATCCATGCTGGCACACCCCCATCACCCAGGCAGCCTCCAGGCCTGGGTCCTTGCATAGGGCTGATGGGAACAGAGAAGTGGGAAGGGAGATCGGGAGGATTTTGGTAGAAAGGTTCTGAGGTTGGTTCACCACAACAAAAAAAAATAGTATTCATTGATACAAAAAAAAAAACACTTCCCCTGTACCTTGACCCCCAACTCCACTCCATGACATCTACGACATGATGCTGTGTAGATTTTCAACTGTCGGTAATACTGCTTTCTCCCCACAGTTCTACCGGCTTCAGTTCACCAGTAGGAAGCCATGCTGCGAGTCTACAGTCTCCATCATCTCGCTGTCCAGAAAGGAGTCCTGGAGCTCGGTGGGTAACGCCAGCCCCTCATACCCGGCAACAGGGGCCTCTCCTGGGCCAGGCCGGTGCGGCTGCCCAGGGTCCAGGTGGAACTCATATTGCTCTGGATAAAGTGCCTCTTGCGGAGTGTGGAATTGGCCCTGCTGGTCACACAGCTGGTAGCTGTATCCCAGGGCCTCGGGGTGCTGGTTCTGCAGCTGGCCAGCCAGGGCAGGGGGCATTAAAACTGGGCTGAGGTGAGAGTGAGGGTGGGGGTAGTGCTGGGCCAGGTAGTGGTCGTAGACCAGGTTGGCACTGGGCTCAATGAAGGGACTGAGGGCCTGGGTGTAGGGAGGGGAGGCCTGGGAGCTGCCCTG
The DNA here is from genome assembly GCF_023373465.1 of Oncorhynchus keta. Taxonomy (NCBI): domain Eukaryota; kingdom Metazoa; phylum Chordata; class Actinopteri; order Salmoniformes; family Salmonidae; genus Oncorhynchus; species Oncorhynchus keta. Next base: position 46,507,079 of record NC_068421.1, on the reverse strand, counting down.
CTGCTGGTGGGCCCCAGCCATGGCCCCCTGCTGCTGTGGATTGTGTATTGCCCCTGGGTCCCCTGGATAGGAACCTTCCACTATCTGCATCTGGTTGAAGTAGGCTTGGAGGTGGGTCTGCTTCTGGAGGTACATCCTCTTCTGGTGCAACCTGAAGATATAGTGATATAGATTACAGCGACAACTAGGAAAATAAGATGGCGGAGGGATCTGTTTGATAAGTATGAATAGTCAAATAATGTACCTATGCTCCTGCAGCTGTTGCTCTAGACTCCGAGGATTCTCCTTACAGAAGAGCTGGCAGCTAGCAGGACTCACATTAGCCATAACACTAGCTTTCTGTAAGGGACAGAGTGGGAAATAAGAGGGATTCAATCATTTTATCTGTGGTTGCAGAGGGTGACCAGTCTCAAATGTGCCATCCATAAACATTGACAAATATAAAATTACAATGAAATGTATATAAAATCATACAGTAATGCATACAAACTAACAAATGATTAGCCATGTTCTATTGTAATTGATTACTCCCCTAATAAATATTTAGATAAATACAAGCTAGATCGCTTGAGTCGTGTTTTGGTACCTGTAGTCTGTGTGCGAGATATTGTGTCTCCAGGCTCTGTCTTCGGGACAGTAGAGGCTGGGCACCACCATGGTATAAAGCTAAGTTATCCTCGTGCTTAGATGCCTCACCCTGAAAACACACAATAGAGTTCAGAGGTTACACTCACAATCACACTGGGTTACAGACCGCCTACGCACACACAAACACAGAGCAGGGTTTCCGTTTGCCAGTAATTGCCAGCAAAATAAATACGTAAAGCAGTTAAATAAAATTGTCAGTGGCCAAATTGACCGGGAGACAAAACAATCCTTGTTAGTAATTGATGGAAATTTGACAGTCATACTAATTTTGTGGAAATAAATTTGGGCATGTGTATTGTTGTTAGTTGTCAGGTCTTATTTATCACACGAGCACAGCATACAGGGCCTATTTTCAGCTAAATATCACTTGTCAGACAGTGCTAGAGCTGCTGTAGCTCCTCAGCTTGTTACTGCTGGAGTGAAACGTGCTTTTAGTCCAGTCATTTCGCAACAATTCTAAATGCAATCGCATATTAAAAACAGTTTTGATCACCATAATTAGATTGTTTAATTTCTACCCGTTTTCCTCCCCAATTTTATGATTACGATCTTGTCTCAACGCTGCAACTCCCCAACGGGCTCAGAGAGGCAAAGGTAGAGTCATGCGTCCTCCGAAACTCGACCCGCCAAAAGGCGCTTTTAACATCCGCTCGCTTAACCCGGAAGCCAGCCCACCAATGTGTCGGAGGAAACACCGTTCAACTGACAACCATAGTCAGCCTGCAGGCGCCTGCCACAAGGAGTTGCTAGAGAGCGAGGAGCCAAGTAAAGCCCCCGGCCAAACTAAAGTGCCTTAAGACTGCTGAGCCACTCGGGAGGCCAAGAGCTACTATTTTTATTTCTCAAATGGTAATTGAAGCATGCCTTCCATTCGCCATTCAAGTGCATAGGCAACGGTAGGCAGGCTATCAGTGCATCACTTTGCAATGTGAACTGGAGGCAGTTTGCATTTTGAATGTTTTACATCATTGAGTCTTACCTTGCTTCAAAGTAGCATAGGCAAATTCTGACCATATATCTTTTTTTATAAAGACTGCCATTAAAACTTTAATTGTCCAAAAGCACAATCCTAGTCATATTAGTACCCCATCCTAGTTGATGCAACTTTAGATTCCCCTTCTTTCTAAGTTTAGAGATTTATCATTAGCACGTCTTACATCCAAATGGCGAGAGACTCATGCAAATATTCAAAAATATGCACATTTTCTCACGGTTTCCATCAAATTGACTTGTTGCAAATAAAACGCTTTACGTGATCCCTTTTGCGGTTCAATTCCCATGTATCAAATAAAAAAATAAGTTTCCATTGTATTTAACTTTCCTGATGGTTTTCTTACGCAAAAGTTTACATTATATAGTGAGAATGCCCACTCTGGTACTGGCACGTGCACTCTAGCTAACAGCGCTATCTGCACACTTTTATCCTACACGTACTTTACAAAGGTTGGATGTAAAAACCTGGTTATATAGTCACATATGGAACCGCTCACATCAGGTGCGCTGTTTAGAATGGTGTGATCCCACAAATTGCATTTTGACAAATGTTTAAAATGACGTTTTATTGGCTTCATTACAGCAGTTACATGTTACGTTAAGACTTACGATAATCTAAATATGATTACTGTCATTCTGAGCATCATGGGTGGTTGCCTTAATGGGTTATGCACCTTATGCATGCATATGGGTCCGATAAATCTCTGATGGCCGGTAAATTAAAATCTTCTCGGTAAGGAAACCCTGAAGCGGAGGCGCACACACACACACACAAAGCTCCACTGAGTAAAGTTATTGCCACTCTTGTATACAGGGCCAATGTATTGTTGCTGACTGTGTATAGTAATTGTGTAGTAAGCAACTATAGGGACCTTGTAGACAAGACATGCTGCCAATCAGCCCTTAGACCACCAGTGCTGTGTCTCAAATGGGACCCTATTCCCAATCCCTGTAGAGTGCACTATTTTTGCCCAGAGCGCTGGTCAACCAACCAACCAACCACACAGGACTTGTGTTTACACGCAGCAACCACTGTTCTAGGGCAAGGAAAATGGATGCACTGATTCGCAGATTGATCACACTCTCTCTGTCGGGGCCATTGAATTGACTCGTTGTTGCCTGTTTACAAGCAGCAGCCAACGGTGAATCAGTTCAGTCACTCTCCCTCTTTCTCATATTACCTCAACAACAATGGCTGCATTCACTATGTGCAGCACCAGGGGTTGACTGACTGTCAACAAGGGGACAATTGGCTACCTCTTCGTCCGGACGGAACATTATATAACCAGCCTCGTCTGTGATTCACCGGCTGGCTGGCTAACAGATCACTGGTGAGGTCAGGAGAGGTGCTGCTGGGTGGGGTCAAAACAAGACATGGTATCAAGTAATAATGTTTGTATCATGTTTTGCGCTGCTACCATGTTGTCATGTTGTGTTGCTACCATGCTATGTTCATGTCTTCGGTCTCTCTTCATGTAGTGTTATCACGACGAGAGACGTGTTGTCATATTTTTTATCAAATATAATTTGTCACATGCGCCGAATACAACAGGTATTCACCTTAAAAAGTGAAATGCTTACTTACAAGCCCTAACCAACAATGCTGTTAAAAAATAAATAATTAAAAACACAAAAAAAGTAACATAATTAAAGAGCAGCAGTGAAATAACAATAGCGGGCTATATACAGGGGTACCGGTACAGAGTCAATGTGTGGGGGCACCAGTTAGTTGAGGTAATTGCGGTAATATGTACATGTGTGTGTGTGTGTGTGTGTGTGGGGGGGGGGATAAATAGCCTGGGTAGCCATTTGATTAGATGTTCAGAAGTCTTATGGCTTGGGGGTAGAAGCTGTTTAGAAGCCTCTTGGACCTAGTCTTGGCACTCCGGTACGGCTTGCCATGCTGTAGCAGTCTGACTAGGATGGCTGGAGTCTTGACAATTCTTAGGGCTGTCCTCTGACACCGCTTGGTATAGAGGTCTTGGATGGCAGGAAGCTTGGCCCCAGTGACGTACTGGGCCGTAAGTACTACCCTCTGTAGTGCCTTGCAGTCGGAGGCCGAGCAGTTACCATACCAGGCAGTGATGCAACCAGTCAGGATACTCTCGATGGTGCAGCTGTAGAACCTTTTGAGGATCTGAGGACCCATGACAAATCTTTTCAGTCTGAGGGGGAAAAGGTGGCCGTGCCCTCTTCACAACGGTCTTGGTGTGTTTGGACTATTTTAGTTTGTTGGTGATGTGGACAAGGAACTTGAAGCTCTCAACCTGCTTCACTACAGCCTCGATTGGGAATGGGGGTGTGCTCGGTCCTCTTTTTCCTGTAGTCCACAATCATCTACTTTGACTTGATCACGTTGAGAGAGAGGTGGTGCCAGTGCAACATGGTAAGGTCTCTGACTTCCCTAAAGCTGTCTGTTGTGTAATCGGCAAACTTTATAATGGTGTTGGAGTCGTGCCTGGCCGTGCAGTCATGAGTGAACAGGGAGTACAGGAGAGGACTGAGCACGCACCCCTGAGGGGCTCCTGTGTTGAGGATCAGCGTGGCGGATGTGTTGTTACCTACCCTGACCACCTGGGGGTGGCACGTCAGGAAGTCCAGGATCCATTTGCAGAGGGAAGTGTTGAGTCCCAGGGTCCTTAGCTTAGTGATGAGCTTTGAGGGCACTATGGTGTTGAACGCTGAGCTGTAGTCAATGAATAGCATTCTCACATAGGTGTTATTTTTGTCCAGGTGGGAAAGGGCCGTGTGGAGTGCAATAGAGATTGCATCATCTGTGGATCTGTTAGGGCGGTATGCAAATTGAGTGGGTCTAGGATTTTATGGATAATGGTGTTGATATGAGTCATGACCAGCCTTTCGAAGCACTTCATGACTACAGACGTGAGTGCTACGGGTCGGTAGTCATTTAGGCAGGTGTTCTTGGGCACAGGGACTATGGTGGTCTGCTTGAAACATGTTGGTATTACAGACTCAGATAGGGAGAGGTTGAAAATGTCAGTGAAGACACTTGCCAGTTGGTCAGCGCATGCTCAGAGTACACATCCTGATAATCCATCCAGCCTTGTGAATGTTGACCTGTTTTAAAGGTCTTACATCGGCTGCAGAGAGCGTGATCACACAGTTGTCCAGAACAGCTGATGCCCTCATGCATGTTTCAGTGTTACTGGCCTTGAAGCGAGTATAGAAGTAATTTAGCTCGTCTGGTAGGCTCGTGTCACTGGGCAGCTCTCGGCTGTGCTTCCCTTTGTAGTCTAATAGTTGGCAAGCCCTGCCACATCCGACGAGCATTGGAGCCGGTGTAGTACGATTGGATCTTAGTCCTGTATTGATGGTTATAGCCGGAGGGCATTTCTTATAAACTTCCGGGTTAGAGTCCTGCTCCTTGAAAGCGGCAGCTCTACCCTTTAGCTCAGTGCGGATGTTGCATGTAATCCATGGCTTCAGGTTGGGTATGTACTGTGGGGACATCATCATCAATGCACTTGATGAAGCCAGGAACTGATGTGGTGTACTCCTCAATGCCATCAGAAGAATTCCAGAACATATTCCAGTCTGTGCAAGTAAAATAGTCCTGTAGCTTAGCATCTGCTTTATCTGACCACTTTTTTTTATTGACCGAGTCACTGGTGCTTCCTGCTTTCATTTTTGAAAGGAATCAGGAGGATAGAATTATGGTCAGATTTGCCAAACGGAGGGCGAGCTTTGTACACGTCTCTCGGTGTGGAGTAAAGGTGGTTTATAGTTTCTTAGCCCCTTTAGGTTGCACATTTAACATGCTGGTGGAAATTTGGTAAAATGGATATAAGTTTCCCTGCATTAAAGTTCCCGGGCCACTAGGTGTGCCACCTCTGGATGAGCATTTTCCTGTTTGCTTATGGCGGTATACAGCTCATTGAGTGTGGTCTTAGTGCCAGCATCGGTCTGTGGTGGTATGTGGACAGCTATGAAATATACAGATAGTGTGGTCTACTGCTTATGAGATACTCTACCTTGAGAGTTTCTTAGATATCGTGAACCAGCTGTTTAAAAATATACATAGACCGCCACCCCATGTCTTACCAGAGACAAGTCTGTTATATCCTGCCGATACAGTGTAAAACCCGCTAGCTGTATGTTGTTCATGTCGTCGTTCAACCACGACTCAGTGAAACATAAGCTATTACAGTTTTTAATGTCCCGTTGATAGTTTGCTCGTATGTCATCGATTTTATTTTCCAACGACTGCATGTTTGCCAATAAACGGATGGCAGCGGGGTTTCCTCGCTCGCCTACAAATTCTCAGAAGGAAGCCCGACCTCCGCCCCCCTTTTCTCAGTCTTCTCTTCGCGCAAATGACAGAGATTTGGGCCTGTTCGCAGGAAAGCAGTATATATCTTTCACGTCGGACTCATTAAAGGAAAAAGCTTCTACCAGTTTGTTGTGAGCAATCGCTGTTCTGATATCTATAAGTTATTTTCAGCCATAAGAAACAGTAGCAGCAACATTATTTTAAAAATAAGTTAAAAAAATAAGAAACTAACCAAATAACAGTTGGTTAGGAGCATGTACAACATCAGCCATTCTAATCCCAGCCCCTGTCCCCGCAAGAGGCCTTTTGGTAGGCAGTCATTGTAAATTAGAATTTGTTCTTAAATTACTTGCCTAATTAAATAAAGGTTAAATAAAATACATTTAAAAAAAATCAAGACAACGAGCGGAATCCCCATTTTGTAGCTTTTTGTCATTGTTGCTAACTATCTCGCTGTCTGTCTGTTCCATCCTCTCCTGACACTTTGGAGACAGTACTGACCTGCAGCGTGGGGTCCAGCAGGTTCTGCAGGTTTGCATGGAGCCCCTCCTCCCCGGAGCCCATCTGCTCGTACATCTGTTTGTTCAGCTCCAGGATGCCTTTGGTCCGTGCCAGGTTCTGGAGATGCTGCCGGAACGCAACCAGACCTGACAACAGAGTTAGGAGTCAGGGGATTTTAGCATCCAAACTAATCGTTATAACCCGGTTCCCTTGTATTTATCCGACTGAAATTACATAGCTATCACTTCTAGCCTACTTCCTCTACCACCTGCAGGGAGAGAGTATGTACGTGTGTGTATTGGTGGTGTGCATCTCTGGCTCCTAAAAGGCTGGGTGACTGTTCCTGACGGCGTGAACCATGGGACCTGACTCATCCTAATGATAAGGCTATATAAAGATTTGAGACGCTCCTCCACGTCTCCCCCTGCAGCGGGAAAGGCAGAACCCAGCCGCTGATTCACTGACGTTTCAAACAGCCATTAGAAAGAACTGGGGCTCTGGTGACTAAGCTCCTGCTGGGTGTGTGTGTGTGTTCAGACTGAAGAGGCAGCTGGGGGGGGACAACACATCTACTAATACATTTTAAGGTCTCTATTAATTGAGTTACTTTACACGGTGCTTCTGCAACGGGATGAAAAATTCAACAGAGCTATGTAGGCCAAACCTTCAAAGCACAGTCTGATTCACAAAATGAATCATCAAAGAGAGAGAAGAAAATAAGAGATCGAGAGAATTTTCAGCTTGAAAATGTGCAGGGGTGAGAATGAAGCTGGAAAGAAGGAGAGAAAGATACACGAAGAACGAGATGGGTAAAGAGACAACCAGTGGATCTCACCTTGTGTGAGGGAGGTGTCGGAGGCGCGGCGGCCCTCCCTGAAGCTGATGGGAGAACGGTTGTGGGCCTCCCTCTTCTGGGAGCTCAGGGCCTGCATGGTGGGGTTGGGGGGCCGCTGGCTCATGAAGGGGCCCTGGGTCACGTGGGACCCCGAGCTGTGGGTGTTGGCCAGGACCACCTCGCTGAGAGAGGGGGCGTCCTCCAGCAGACCCAGGTCACTGTGCAAGGAGCCCATGTCGTAGCCCATGTCAGAGTCCACACTGCCCAGGGACGGGTTGTGGCCCATTGTGAACAGTTTATCTGTTGGTTCACAGAAGAACAGGAAAGCAAGGGTTCATTGACAGTACTACTGATGGATTGGATATTGCTCTAATTGGGTCACAGGTTTTTCAGGGTAGGGTTGGCACAATTATCATATAAACGTGTAACCGTTAACTATGAACAACTAACCGTTGTTTTCATACATTCATGTTATGATAAGGGAATCAACTTTACATTTAAGTAGATATAGTTTACCCAATAGGAGTTTTTAAGTAGGTAGGAAGTAGGTAAAGTTAAACAATCATTTTACGAGCAGAACGGCATGGTCGGGAGGAGACACTTCATTTCCAAAAGTTCAAAGCAATAGTTAGAGACAAGGGTGTCACTAAAGCCGTGTTGTATTCATTAGGTAATTTTAAAAGATGCATTCAGATGCATTACATTACGAGCTCAACATTTTCAACAAAATGATAATTATGAATATAACCGCGGCCATTTGCATGACAACTAATCGTTACCCAAAACTCCATAGTTGTCACAGCCCGTTTTCCGGGTAAGGTTGCCGGTCAGGAAAGATTCCAGAGGAGTATACTACAAAGCAAGATCAATGACTTAGCCAGTTAACTTTCCAGAATATTCTGAAATATTTTTTTTTAAAGAAGATAAGCATGAAATGGGCATGGTCTAATTGCCTCAACAACCATAATACACTAAGTTTAGCTTTCTTAAATGAACCAGAAAATGTATTGTAATTTCTGGTTGTTTATCAAAGCTAACGCATTGATCCTGCTTTGTAGTGTGTACCCCTCTGGCCTTCGCTAATAAAAAATTAAACCAGCCATCCACTCATCCATCCACCTATCAATAAATGTGGTGCCTTTAAAATAACAATTTCCACTGGAAGCGCACATTTTCACTATTCACAAACGCAATACTTGCTGGCTTAGCAGAACAACCCATCGTATGAACACAGCCCTATGTCCCCTATCTAGCCAATGGCGTATAAGATTCTCTAATGTCCCAGAACCTTGGTTCAGATCTTACCTTGGTTGATGACGGGGCCCAGCTCATTAGTAACCTCGGACAGGGTGTGTCGGCGCTGGCCGAAGCGGGCCGTCTGGAAGGCGGAGAAGAAGTGGGCGGGGTCGTCCTCGGCGTCGGGCTCCTCCGTCTCTATGCCCTCGTCGATGGACGTCTCCATCATGTTACTGGGTGACGACACGCTGGACTTGCGCAGCACTGTGGGGGGCAGGGGGTCCAGCATACAGCCGTTCACCTAAAGGCGAAGACAGGGAGAGGCATGGGGAGTTACTTGCTAGAGCAATTAATTTAGCTTAATTCATTTGACTAAATGTGTTTATGAAATGTATTTCAAAGACAGTGCACAGTAATCATCATTTCCCTTTCCACATTGATGCTCAAGTGTCAGCAAAAGAGCAACTTTTCATCCATACTCGCTAGAGTTGGGGATCGAACTGGGTTTCTAACCCAGACTCTCATGGCATTATCTCTAGGGAGCTAACACGAGTTCCCAGCAAGGTTACTCATCATGCGAGAGGGTCTCTCCTTAACGCCTCTGTTACGCTTCACTGTGACGTGAATGGGACCTCCGTCACACACGCTTTAAGTCATTACACGCACGGCCTAAGAGGGTGAAACCATTCATCAGGGCATGGCACCACTCTCGGTTACATGACCAGGCAGCTTCCCCCTAATGTACACATCCAGAGGGTGCTCTTTACTTGTTATTGGAGTGGACAGCTCTGGAGCTACAGAAACACAATCTACTGCAAGGATTGGGGAATGGATGGGTAAACAAAATGTGTCTGCCATTTCTATCCCGCCCTCCCTTTCCCCCCGTTGCTCAGACACTGTGAGAGGGGGAGAGGGGTGGGAGTCTGGAATGCATGCACAGGAAGTGTGCTTTGGCCGAAAGCACAGCGAGAGACTCTCCCACAGACACAGGCACACTGAGACACAATCACACTCGCTCATCAAACACACACACACAATGTCTCTTGCTCACACAGAGTCTCTCTCTCGCACTCACACACACACGCTCTGTCTGTCTCTCTCACACACACCCCTCGCTGACACGGATCAACTGAATGAGTTGCCGGGGAAACCAGAACCCTGGGCTCCTCCAGTCAGAACTGCTTTGTACAATTCCTGATCCCAGTTTCCTGAAGCGTGCTGGGCCAGGAATGCTGCCTGTTACTCAACACACTGGGGAGGGAGAGGGGCTGGCTGCTCAAACCCAGGCCACACCAGGCTATTACGGCACACTATACCCTATTTAGTACACTAGTTTGACCAAAAGTAGAGCACGAAATAGGTAACAGAGTGCCATTTGGGATTCATTCCTAGTACCTACAGTGCCTAGAGCAAGCAGGGGCTCATCAGGAGTGAGGGAGGGCAGAGGGAACAGCCTCAACAGACAGCATCCTGGACATGTGTCCTGCTGGTGCTCCTGCTACTGAGATTATTCTAGTTCCTTGTTCCTGCCATGTTCACTCACCAAGATAACACTTGAGCGGTGCTTTGATTTAATCTCTAGCAAGTCATTTTTTTACGAGGGTTAATATAAAAATAAAAAGGCCAATTTTTTTGTTGTAAAAGTGATAAATAACGAAGTGGTTCAAATAAAACTAGTATAGGGTCTGTGTTTAAGGCAGTTTTTCAAAACCCAGCAGCAAGCAGGGGAATGGTAGGTTGTTCAACGCAAAGTGCTGACGTCAGGAATGAAGTCGAATGCTAAAGCCTGGCCAGGCTGGAAGGTCACAGTCTGGCACAGATAAAGACAAACTTAGCAGAGAGGGAGTAGGGAGAGAGAGTCTGGGTCCAGACCTGCAGGGGCAAGAATACAGCGGATGTCACATGGGCCAATGCTAAGTGTGCATGTGGTCATAGTGTGTGTGTGTGTGTGTGTGTGTGTGTGTGTGTGTGTGTGTGAGAAAGAGGTCTCTAACTGTGCCTGAGCTGTAGAGAATTGGGCAGCTGTCAAGTCAGATGTGTGGCCCCAGCGAGTGAGACAGACAGAGGGGACGGACAGGGCTGAATGGAGTGGCTTACGTAAGCTGGCGAGGGACAGCTGTGCCTTGCCTGCTGTGCGGTTACTGTTAGAACCAGCCAGCCCAGTGCCTCAGCCTTAAAGGCTCTGGGGAGCTGCTCACAGGGTAGAACACATCCCTCCTTTCCCCCTCTGACAACCAGGCTGTGGAACGGTGCACAGATTGTGTCCCAAATAGCACCCTGCTCCTTATATAGTGCACAGGGAATCTATGAGCCCTAATCAAAAGTAGTGCACTATAAAAGGGAATAGAGTGCCATTTGGGACGCAGCAGAGGAAAAGGGGGCCATCCAAGTAGCACTAGCAGCAGGTGCCGGTCAGGAGGGGTCAGAATAGGACAGGATAGGCCAGGGGATTTGAACGAGGTTAACACCCAGACATGTTCCCAGCTTATGTACTCTACCGTGGATCCCCGTTCTCAGTGAAATGTGAGTCAGAGCTCTTTCATAACAAAACTGTGACGTAAACACCACCATCCATCACTCAGAGCCTCAAAGGCAGTGCACTATAATGGCACCATATTCCCTGGTCAAAAGCAGTGCACTACTAAATAGTGAGTAGGATGCCATTTAGGATGCAACCTCAGTTGGAACTAGCTAGAAACTCCCACACAAGGTATAAAAGGGGGTAAGAGGGGACTGGGGCTGGACTATGTCACTCCTCCGCTGATTTTGTGTTGTTGTTCTATTGAGTGCCAAACTGGCAACGCTCCCTTCTCTCACTGCCTGGCTATGGGGAGTTGGGGACAGTCTTGAACAAAGAGCTCCCTGGGGAGGGAGGGAGAAAGGATGAGTGGGCTAAACCAAACAAAACAGACAAGAGTCCCCTCTTGGATAACTCAACAGCAGTGGCCAGTCGGGGTTGGGGTGGCCTTGGGGGAGGATCAGTCCTGTTGCAATCAGTGCTCCATGGGGTTGTGTTCAGTTAAGAGAAAATGTTCTGAAATCTTTTCAAACAGAGGTACTCCCTGAGTTTGTCCAATGTGAAAAAAAAAAAAAAAAAAAAAAAAAAAAAAAAAAAAAAATCGATGTTCGTGTTGCAATTTGTTTTGATTAGATGTGCACAACCCAGATCTGTTCCCACATGACACTGACCGTGTGTATTTCTGTGCAAACATAATGTTTATAATTTGTATATCAGAATTGAAGCATGAGTCAAAAATGCCAATCCATTTGATGACACTCCTTTATGGTTTTCTTCGAACTTCCCAAATGTACACTGTACATACACTGCTCAAAAAAAATAAAAGGGAACACTTAAACAACACAAAGTAACTCCAAGTCAATCACACTTCTGTGAAATCAAACTGTCCACTTAGGAAGCAACACTGACAATAAATGTCCCATGCTGTTGTGCAAATGGAATAGACAACAGGTGGAAATGATAGGCAATTAGCAAGACACTCCCAATAAAGGAGTGGTTCTGCAGGTGGTGACCACAGACCACTTCTCAGTTCCTATGCTTCCTGGCTGATGTTTTGGTCACTTTTGAATGCTGGCGGTGCTTTCACTCTAGTGGTAGCATGAGACGGAGTCTACAACCCACACAAGTGGCTCAGGTAGTGCAGCTCATCCAGGATGGCACATCAATGCGAGCTGTGGCAAGAAGGTTTGCTGTGTCTGTCAGCGTAGTGTGCAGAGCATGGAGGCGCTACCAGGAGACAGGCCAGTACATCAGGAGACGTGGAGGAGGCCGTAGGAGGGCAACAATCCAGCAGCAGGACCGCTACCGCCGCCTTTGTGCAAGGAAGAACAGGAGGAGCACTGCCAGAGCCCTGCAAAATGACCTCCAGCAGGCCACAAAGGGTGGTATGAGGGCCCAACATCCACAGGTGGGGGTTGTGCTTGCAGCCCAGAGAACACCAAGATTGGCAAATTCTCCACTGGCACCCTGTGCTCTTCACAGATGAAAGTAGGTTCACACTGAGCACATGTGACAGACGTGACAGAGTTTGGAGACGCCGTGGAGAACGTTCTGCTGCCTGCAACATCCTCCAGCATGACCGGTTTGGCGATGGGTCAGTCATGGTGTGGGGTGGCATTTCTTTGGGGGGGCCGCACAGCCCTCCATGTGCTCGCAAGAGGTAGCCTGACTGCCATTAGGTACCGAGATGAGATCCTCAGACCCCTTGTGAGACCATATGCTGGTGCGGTTGGCCCTGGGAATACAAGTTAGTGTGGTAGCCTTCTGTTGCCTAGCCCGGCAAGACAATGCTGGACTTCATGTGGCTGGAGTGTGTCAGCAGTTCCTGCAAGAGGAAGGCATTGATGCTATGGACTGGCCCGCCCGTTCCCCAGACCTGAATCCAATTGAGCACATCTGGGTCATCTTGTCTCACTCCATCCACCAACGCCACATTGCACCACAGACTGTCCAGGAGTTGGCGGATGCTTTAGTCCAGGTCTGGGAGGAGATCCCTCAGGAGACCATCCACCACCTCATCAGGAGCATGCCCAGGCGTTGTAGGGAGGTCATACAGGCACGTGGAGGCCACACACACTACTGAGCCTCATTTTGACTTGTTTTAAGGACATTATATCAAAGTTGGATCAGCCTGTAGCGTGGTTTTCCACTTTAATTTTAAGTGTGACTCCAAATCCAGACCTCCGTGGGTTGATAAATTCGATTTCCATTGATAATTGTGTGATTTTGTTGTCAGTACATTAAATAAGAATATTTCATTCATTCAGATCTAGGATGTGTTATTTTAGTGTTCCCTTTATTTTTTTGAGCAGTGTAGTTTAACATATCAAATACTTAATATAACAAAATGCTTAATTCCACTAACTCAACAGTGTTATCCAGATGGAAAACTGGATAACACTCCACATAGTGGGTGTCTACAGGCCGGGGTGCTTCGGTTCAGAATAGCTTGTAACCTTAGATGACATGGGGCGACTTGTTTGGAGTTGTGACTTACTTTAGGAGTGGCCACATCCTCGACCATGAAGCTGTGCTCGGGCAGAAGCGGCGACTGTGGGAAGTTAAAGGCATCAGAGGCTTGGGACAGCGCTGGGGAGCGTAGTAGACCCCGCACCCCATGGGGCAGGAGACCCACCTGGGGGGAGCAACCGCTTGGCTCGCTCGGCTGTAGGGGAGATGGAGGGGTACAGAGAGCACGAGAGAGGAAGATAAGGAGACGAGAGAAAGAGATGAGGAAAAAAAGTTGGATAGAAAGAGAATCAAAGAGAGGGTGAAAGGTGACAAAGAGAGCAAAAAATAAAAGAAAGAAAGTTGAATGGATAAGAGTGAGAAAAAAAGGAAAAAAAAGACAGGGCAGTGAAAGGAAGATAAAATATGTTTTATGAACAGCCAGGTGTGTTAATGTAAATGTCCTTGATCATTACAACCACAGACAGCCATACTAATGCACCACACAGACAGACCTGTCTTGTGGCGCCAAAGAAACGGCAACGAAGACAGAGAGGGTTACCTTGACAACAGTCTGCTCGGCGATGGTGCTGGGCCGGCGCTGGCGTACGTCAAGCCGCTGCTCCACAGGGAAACTGCAGCGGTGGGCATTGAGACGCTCCACCAGCAGGTAGTAGATAGCAGCAAAGTGGTTGTAACTCTTGTTCTGGAGCGACTGGACACAGGAATGTTAAAGCTGCAATATGTAACTTTTTGGGTAACCCTACCAAATTCACATAGAAATAGAAAGCAAATCTAAGAAGCGGTAGATCTGTTATTTGTGCACCATTTAAATGCTTCCCGTTCTTAAGTTTCATTTTTGAGTCTTTTACTTTCTTTCGTGTTTTGTACACCAGCTTCAAAACAGCTGAAAATATAATATTTGTGTAATGGAAAATATATTGATTTATTTCACAGCGGTATAGATCAGTGGTTCCCAAACAGGGGTACTAGGACCCCTGGGGGTACTTGTCCTATCCACAGGGGGTTACTTGAGAAGAATCATAGGACACATATAAAGCACCCACTAGGGCTGTTGCGGTGACCATATTACCGCCACATCGGGCGGTCACGAGTCATGAAGGCAGTAAAATTCCACGTAACCGTTTAGTCACGGTAATTAAGCTTCTCCAAAGTATGATGCTGCTGATGGTCATTAGTAGCCTACCAAACTTGCTAAGTGCCTGGTACTCAGCACTCTATTGTCCCTCTAAATCACTCTGACATCAATGCAAATGTGACCGAAAATCTAATCAAACACTTTATGAGAACCCATGAGCTCATGTTGCGCAACATTTCTAAAGGCTATGCAATTGTGCGATAAAACAAAGTGATGGCCTCTATTAAAAAGAGGTGGATCCTATCAGCTTTCTATAGGCTAGGCCTACTATAAGCAAATATTAAGCACGTTGCTTATCTTGAAAAACAGGAGTGTAGCCTACCTGGCTGGCATGAAGATGAACCACGGGAAAAGCGTCCTCCATTCGATATTTAAGTGCGGAGTGGACATGTATTTTTCTGCCCGTTTCGAGACAGGTGCATGATGATGGTCTATTCGAAATAATGGTCCAGTCGAAATTCAAAAAGAATTTCACACAAATTATTTAGTATATGTAATGCCAAGAAGAGTCTGATAATAATAGCTTATTACTTGTGAATGATATATTATCACTACCAGCTTAAGGTAAGAAACCATTAGTGGTCAAATAACTTCTTAAAATTAAGCATATTAAATCTGCTTTACAAGGGGTGTAGAGCCTAACTGGCATACATAAGTAGCGCGTGGGTTTCAAGTTTGGGGAAGAAAATGTTCACCATAAAAAAACACACCTTTATAATAAAAGCATTACGTGCATAATATCATGTGGTCCCTTTTGATAATGGTGTTTTCCTGCTATAGTCTACGATTTTCTACGCGTATAATGTGAAAATTGCATCCCATAACTGTCCTAGACTATGTTTGGAATATTTATATCTCGCACAGGTCAACTTTTGTACTATGAGGGATAGTAGATTGACAGAGGCTAGTGCTTTTGCTGTTTTTTAGGCCTACTCATCTTGTTGGCTGACGGAAAGTAAATGCGGACAGTTCTTCCAATATCTTCAATATGCACCTCGGAATTGGATAAGGACGAGCGCAGTTGCGTCCGCAATGTGTGAGAAAGACCAGATCAGGAGTGAAAGGTGCATTTTTTAAAGCGTGCATTATGGCCCCACAAAGGGGATGCCGCTGGGAAATTCGAAGCATTATCAAGTGCTTGTCAAATTGTGAATGAGAGACTGATGAAGTGTGTACAGCCTACGCAAAAAACAAAGCAAGTCTCATGTCTTTCAAGCAACTTTTTCAAATCATTAGTCAGATAATGCAGCCTTACAATCTATTAAAATATCTAAAAACATAGCCCAACTCAGAATATGCTATTCTGTTCCCATGAAAATGTCTAAATTTTCATTATAATCACATTTCTTGAGACCTGTCCAAAATAAATAATGGATTTATTGCAAAGGTTTAGGCTATATTACATGGATTTAGACTTTTTAAAATGCAGATGTTACAAAGGTCTGCACCAGTGGTTTGTAGGCTATGTGCAGAAGCCAATAGATGATAAATGTGTTTGTTAATTAATGGTCAATTACCGTGACAGTTATTTGCTTGACAATCACTGGCTGATGAAATTTCATGACCACCACACCCACCAAATTATTAGAATTGTATTATTAGCTAACTTTAGCCACCGCTAGCTAACAACCAACGGAAGTGATAGGGGCAATCATTCAAATAAAATTTAAAAAACGAAAATATGAATAGTTCTTGGTCCAGAGTGATGCCTAGATTATCTATGAGGGAATGTGTCACCCAAAGCGACTTACATTTATGTGTACACACATTTTTTAGGTATAGGTGGCCCTGGGAATCGAACTATCCTGGCTTTGCAAAAGCCATGTTATACCAACTGAGCTACAGAGGACCACACCTGTGCTAACATCAACACTCATAATAGGGTGTCATTAGAGATACAGTATATTCACACTTGCACAACACATTGCTTCATTCTCTTTAGTATGCTAGTTAATGCTAGTGTACAAATGTACACTGGCATATTTATTTATTTTATTTTACCTTTATTTAACTAGGAACTAGGCAAGATCAGTTAAGAACAAATTCTTATTTTCAATGACGGCCTAGGAACAGTGGGTTAACTGCCTGTTCAGGGGCAGAACAACAGATTTGTACCTTGTCAGCTCAGGGGTTTGAACTTGCAACCTTCCGGTTACTAGTCCAACACTAGGCTACCCTGCCGCCCCATATAGTATGCAAGTACACAAAATTGTGTTGTTTTGCGACGAGGTGGGGGGCCGTCCAACCAAATCTTGCTTAGGGCCATCAAAAAGGTTAGAGCTGCTAGCGTAGATATTGTCTGCGTCCCAAATGGCACCCCCATTCCCTTTACAGTGTACTACTTTTGACCAGGGCCCTTTGGTCAAAAGTAGGGAACTATATAAGGAACAAAGCACCCTCTCTCGGCCATCTCTCACCTCGATGGTCTTGTGTTGGTCGATGCCCAGGCTGTGCATGAGTCGCAGAACCTGCTCACTGTACTCGCCCACGCTCAGGTCCCCCTCCTGTTGGTACAGCATGGGCCTCTGCACCGGCACATCCAGTGCCATCCACTTGTGCTCCTTGATCTGAGCCACTGACAGACGCTTGGACGGGTCCAGCACCAACATCCGCCGGATCAGGTGCTCGCAGTCTGAGAAGGGGAGGGGAAAATGAATAAAGATGGAGACAGAGAGAGGGGAACAAAATCAATGTACAATCCCTGGTACTCAGATCAATAACAGTTCTTACAATATCACTTGAGACATCATCTGATGACAGAGAGGAGTGTGTTCTCCTGTCACGTCTGACTTTCGACAATTGCCCCGACACAGACCATACACAACAACACGCAGCTCGGGACAGTGGTACTGTGTGTACGGAGTGTACCATGTACCGAGAGTACAGAAGGAAGAATACCCCCATTTGAGTGAAGAGAGCGCTCCGGCTAAAATGTTGGGGGAACAAAGCAGTTCTATTAAAGCAGGGCCGGCCACAGGGAAGGAGTGCCTCCACTACTCATGCTAAGAAAAACAGATGAGCTCAGGCAGGAATGCACAGCAGGCTTTCTCCCTCTTTTCTCTAACCCCCTCTCTCCTGTTCTCTTTCTATCCCCATCTCCCTCTCCCATTCCCCCTCTCTCGGAGGAGGAGGATGGAGAGACCTCTTATCCTTCAGTTAGCGGCTAAATGAGCTTGACGTCACCAACCTCTGGGCCTTAATAGAATTACTGCCCACTGGGCTGAGGTTCTGTTTTGTGCGCGTTTGTTTGTATCTGTGTGTGTGCGCACATCGGTCTGCCTGCATGCATGCGTCTCTGCTCTTCGGCACGAGCAACGTACTCATCTTGCCTTCTGCGGTCTTATTTACAGTGCCTAAAGTATTCAGACCCCTCGACTTCTTCCACACTTTCTTACAGCCTTAATCTAAAATGGATTAAATTGTTCCCCCCCTTAATCTACACACAATATCACATTATGAAAAAGCATAAAAAGGTTTATAGGCATTTTTGTACATTTATAAAATAAAATGCATGTATTAAAAAAACACACACACACACACACACACACACACACACACACACCACACCACACCACACCACACACCACACACACACACACACACACACACACACACACACACACACACACACACACACACACACACACACTTAAGTTGGAGTCATTAAAACTTGTTTTTCAACCACTCCACAAATTTCTTGTTAACTAACTATAGTTTTGGCAAGTTTTTCCAACACTTGTTTACAGAGATTATTTCACTTAATTCACTGTATCACAATTCCAGTGGGTCAGAAGTTTACATACACTAAGTTGAATGTGCCTTTAAACAGCTTGGAAGATCCCAGAAAATGATGGCATGGCTTTAGAAGCTTCGGGTGGCTAATTGACATAATTTGAGTCAATTGGAGGTGTACCTGTTGGATGCATTTCAGGCATACCTTAAACTCAGTTGTTCTTTGCTTGACATGAGAGAATCAGACAAGACCTCAGAAAAAAATGGTATACCTCCACAAGTCTGGTTCATCCATGGGAGCAATTTCCAAACGCACCACGTTCATCTGTACAAACAATAATATGTAAGTATAAACACCATGGGACCACGCAGCCATTATATCGCTCAGGAAGAAGACGTTTCTGTCTCCTAGAGATTAACGTACTTATGTGCAAAAAGTGCAAATCAATCCCAGAACAGCAGCAAAGGACCTTAAAGATGCTGGAGGAAACCGGTACAAGTATCTATGTCCACAGTAAAACAAGTCTTATATCAACATATCCTGAAAGGAAGCTCAACAAGGAAGAAGCCACTGCTCCAAAACCGCCATAAAAAAGCCAGGTTGCAAACTACGGTTTGCAAACTGCACGTGGAGAAATGTCCTCTGGTCTGATGAAAAAAAAATAGAACTGTTTGGCCATAATGACCATCTTTATGTTTGGAGGAAAAGGGGGAGGCTTGCAAGCTGAAGAACATCATCCCAACCGTGAAGCACGGAGGAGAAAGCATCATGTTGTGGGGGTACTTTGCTGCAGGAGGGACTGGTGCACGTCACAAAATACATGGCTTCATGGGGCAGGACAATTATGTGGATATATTGAAACAAAATCTCAAGACATCAGTCAGGAAGTTAAAGCTTGGTCGCAAATGGGTCTTCCAAATGGACAATGACCCTAAGCATACTTCCAAAGTTGTGGCAAAATGGCAAAAGGACAACAAAGTCAAGGTATTAGAGTGGCCATCACAAAGCCCTGACCTCAATACCATAGAAAATGTGTGGGCAGAACTGAAAATGCGTGTGCGAGCAAGGAGGCCTACAAACCTGACTCAGTTACACCAGCTCTGTCAGGAGGAATGGGCCAAAATTCACCCAACTTACTGTGGGAAGCTTGGGGAAGGCTACCCGAAATGTTTGACCCAAGTTAAACAATTTAAAGGCAATCCTACTCAATTCTAATTGAGTGTATGTAAACTTCTGACCCACTGGGAATGTGATGAAATAAATCATTCGCTCTACTATTATTCTGACATTTCACATTCTTAAAATAAAGTGGTGATCCTAACTGACCTAAGACAGGGAATTTTACAAGAATTAAATGTCAGGTTTTTTGAAAAACTGAGTTTAAATGTATTTGGCGAAGGTGTATGTAAACTTCCGACTTCAACTGTAAGTATTCATTCCCTTTATTCAGTACTTTGTTGAAGCACCTTTGGCAGCGATTACAGCCTCGAGTCTTCTTGGGTATGACGTTACAAGCTCGGCACACCTGTAGTTTTGGAGTTTCTCTCTGCAGATCCTCTCAAGCCCTTTCAGGTTGGATTGGGAGCGTCGCTGCACAGCTATTTTCTGGTCTCTACAAATATGTTAGATTGGGTTTAAGTTTGGGTTCTGGCTGAGCCACTCAAGCAAGGACAGTCTCCAGTCTCCAAGTCCCTGCAGCTTAAAAACATTCCCACAGCATGATGCTGCCACCACGCGTCACCATAGGGATGGTGCCAGGTTTACTCCAGACGTGATGTTTGGCATTCAGACCAAAGAGTTCATCTTGGTTTCTTCAGACCAAAGAAACTCCAAGCTGGCTATCATGTGCCTTTTACTGAGGAGTGGCATCCGTCTGTTCACTCTACAATAATGACCTGATTGGTGGAGTGCTGCAGACATGGTTGTCCTTCTGGAAGGTTCTCCCATCTCCACAGAGGAACTCTGAAGCTCTGTCAGAGTAACCATCTGGTTCTTGGTTACCTCCCCGACCAAGGTCAATCTCCCCCGATTGCTCAGTTTGGCCGGGCAGCCAGCTGTAGGAAGAGTCTTGGTGGTTCCAAACTTCTTCCATTTAAGAGTGATGTAGGCCACTGTGTTCTTGGGGACCTTCAATTCTGCAGAATGTTTTTGGTAGCCTTCCCCAAATTTCCCTCGACACAATCTTGACCCGGAGCTCTACGGACAATTCCTTCGACCTCATGGCTTGGTTTTTTGCTCTGACATGCACTGTCAACTGTGGGACCTTATATAGACAGGTGTGTGCCTTTACAAATCATGTCCAACAAATTGAATTTAGCACAGGTGGACTCCAAATTGTAGAAACATCAAGGATGATCAATGGAAACAGGATGCACCTGAGCTCAATTTTGAGTCTCATAGCAAAGGGTCTGAATACTTGTGTAAATAAGCCATTTGTTTTTTAAAAACCCAGTCTTTACTTTGTCACTATGGGTACAGTGTGTAGATTGAAGAGGAACATTTATTAATGTACTCCATTTTAAAAAAAAGCTGGAACATAAAATGTGGAAAAAGGGAAGGGGTCTGAATACTTTTCGAACACGCTGTATGATGACTGCCCTGTTGCCGAATGAGCACTTCTCTGGCCGAGAAATCCAGCAAGACAGAGGGATGAGAGAGAGAAACTATGCAATCTACATTGACCCTCTTTTCTCTTGAGTACATTTAAAATACATTTTTATTAATTTAACCTTTATTTAACTAGGCAAGTCAGTTAAGAACAAATTCTTATTTACAATGACGGTCTACACCGGCCAACACTGGGTAAATTGTGCACCGCCCTATGGTACTCCCAATCATGGCCAGTTGTGATACAGTTTGGATTCGAACCAGGGTGTCTGTAGTGATGCCTCTTGCAATGAGATGCAGTGCCTTAGATTGCTGCGCCACTCAGGAGCCCAGTGCATCATGGAAATATTCAGGGCCGGACAGTTAACACCTCCTTTCGACAGTTAAAGAAAGCAGGGGGGGGTTCTCAGATTTCTGTTACACCAAATCTCCTGGGGCCGCTTCATTACGGCGGTCAAAGAATGTACGGTCCTGGGATGTACAGTACTAAAGGCAAAATAAAGTAGTGTACTACCAGTACAGCGCTGCCAAATGTTTATATAGAGGCTGTGTACTGTACCGTACAGTGTGTGTATGTGTGCCAGTGTGTGTAGCAGAGACTGAACATGTGGGGAGGAAACGGCACTCTGTTCTTCTCGTATGAAGAGGAAGGTGAGAACAGGACTGGAGCGGGCCGTGGGGCTGCATTCTCAACATGGACTAAATAGTCCACCCCTATAGGGGAGGCTGGCAGAGCCCTGCTTGAACTTCACTGGCTCTTTCCCAGGTTATGTAAACACAATGACTCTGGCTCACTCTGATTAGAGTTAGTCACACCAGGTTGGCGTATAGTGTTAGCTCGAACCTGACATGCTGACTTCTCTAGATTTGGAGCACCACCAAAAGGAGCACTGTTAGGATCTCCTAGGAACAGTGCCCATATTCATAAAGCGTCTCAGAGTAGTAGTGCTGATCTAGGGTCAGTTTAGCCTTTTAGAGCAGAATGGATAAGATGCACAGTATATGGACAGGAGACCTGATCCTAGATCAGCACTCCTACTCAGATGTTTTATGAATGGCTCGCTCTTGTCCCTCTGCAGCAGACGTATGGTGAACAATATGTTTGGAACATTGAATTGCAATAAAATCACAGTATTGAATCGCAATACATATCGTATTGGCACCTAAGTATGATAATGTCGTATCGTGAGGTCCTTGGCAATTCCCTGCCCTAGTAGTAAATGGGTTCCATTTTGGACAGGTGTTTTGGACAGGTATTTATGCCATGCCGGGCAGTTGAGCCTCACTTCAAAAGCAGTCTATGCTTTCCCTGCATGCTAGACCCCTGTGCAGTGGTGAGACACAAGGGGGATTCTGAAGAGCTCCAAGCAGACAGTTAAATGGGTTACACAGTGCATATACTGAACAAAAATATAAAAACGCAACATGTAGAAGTGTTGGTCCCATATTTCATGAGCTGAAATTACCCATACGCACAAAAAGCTTATTTATCTTACATTTTGTGCACAAATTTGTTTTCAATCCCCATCAGTGAGCATTTCTCCTTTGCCAAGATAATCGATCCACCTGACAGGTGTGGCATATCAAGAAGCTGATTAAACAGCATGCTTATTACACAGGTGCACCTTGTGCTGGGGACAGTAAAAGGCCACTCTAAAAGGTGCAGTTTCATCACACAACACAATGCCTCAAGTTGAGGGAACAAGCAATTGGCATGCTGATTGCAGGTATGTCCACCAGAGCTGTTGCCAGAGAATTTAATGTCCATTTCTCTACCATAAGCTGCCTCCAACGTTGTTTTAGAGAATTTGGCAGTACATCCAACCGGCCTTAACGGCTGGCGGCGTGTAACCACGTCAGCACAGAACCTTCACATCCAGCTTCTTCACCTGCGGGATCGTCTGAGACCAGCCACCCGGACAGCTGATGAAACTGGAGTATTACAGTCTATAATAAAGCCCTTTTGTGGGGAAAAACTCATTGATTGGCTGGGCCTGACTCCCCAGTGGGTGGGCCTGGCACACAAGTGCACCCCTGCCCAGTCATGTGAAATCCTTAGATGAGGGTCTACTGAATTTATTATATGAATGTAACTCAGTAAAAAAATTGAAATTGTTGCATGTTGTTTTTACATTTTTTAAATGAACAATATATACCCATTGATTTGAGGAGGTTGTATTTCTACAGCTTTATATCTCAGCCATTTACTAAAACAAGTGGTGGAGTAACCACTTTGTTGTATCTTGGGTTGCCCCTTTAATGTCCTCTGCTGGCATCACAAGTAAACAAACCCCATTCCAACAACCACACACTGTTTTTCCATAGGAGCAGTGGTGTCACTTCTGACTTTTTTGGGGTGTAAAGCACTAGGTTATTGAGTCTCACCTTCTGTCATGAAGTAGGGGATGCGGAAGCGACCCTCCAAGACGCGCTGTCGGAGAACAGGCAGGGTGGGGCCATCGAAGGGCAGGGCGCCACACACCAGCACGTACAGCACCACCCCCATACTCTACATTGAGACAAAAACACACGTGCACACAAGCACAGCCAGACAGACGGACGGACAGACTAGGTCAGGGGCTGCAGTGTGAACAATTACACTCACATAACTAGATCAATCAGGGTAGAAAGGCACCCAGATGTATGCGAGGGCGAGTTCACTATCTCGTAATACAGAGAGGTATTAAAAGAGGTTGGGAAAATCTTGTGATTTCACATCTTCAGGTCACCTTTGAAAAAGAGTAAGTTTGGTTTAGTCTTTTTAACAAGATGTCATTCTCATACACGCAAGGGATAAACATTTAATTTAATTTGACCTTTATTTAACTAGGCAAGTCAGTTAAGAACAAATTCTTATTTTCAATGACAGCCTAGGAACAGTGGGTTAACCGCCTGTTCAGGGGCAGAACGACAGATTTGTACCTTGTCAGCTCAGGGATTTGAACTTGCAACCTTCCGGTTACTAGCCCAACGCTCTAACCACTAGGCTACCCTGCCGCCCCAGCTGACTAGGGTTGATGATTCACAATCAGATACCCGACACAATCACCAAAAGCAGTATATTTTTTTTATCCCACCTTCTCACAGCTGAGCACCGTGACTGCATCCCAAATGGCAATTTATTCCCTAAATAGTGCACTGCTTTTGATAGGGCTCTGGTCAAAAGTAGTGCACTGTGCGGAGTAAGATGCCATTTGGGACAAATAACTTTTCCCCGGCTTTGTCTTTGTTTAATCTGGTTGGCCTCACTATTGCTTCTAAATGTCCATGATTACACTCGATCCAGTGTCAAAGACAATGTACAGTCAGTTCTGGGAAACTCTGTGTGTATCACCGAGGGACTAGTTGGCAGTATGTGACTCATTGCAGAGCAGGTGTGTGAAAACGTCACCCTATTCCTTTGGACAAGAGCCAATAGGGCACTATTGGAAGGAATATGGATGCCAATTAGGATGCAGACAAGAGCATAGTCTTACCCAGATGTCCAGTTGGGGGCCCTCGTACTGTTGTCCCTCAAACACCTCCGGAGCGGCGTAGGGGGGGCTGCCGCACCATGTGGCCAGGGGCTCCCCGGGCTGGAAGAAGTTCCCAAAGCCAAAATCTAACAAAAAGGGGAGAATGACACAGTTAACTTATTACGCACCTTCACCTTGACCCAAACAAACATACACTGGGTTGAGTTCTTCTGCCCATAGATGGTATGGATGGTTCTGCCTGGGCACATTTAGCTGGCTGACTGACTAAGTGAGTGAGTGATGTGTGGTAAGTGGTGAGGGAAGGATGGAAGGGAACGGATCGTAACAGATGGAGCGCGTCAGTACTCAGAACCCTGAGTACTGAGCGAGAGCACGCGAGAGAGAGCAGACGGGTCAAAGGATCAGAAGGTGACTGACTCACAGGAAGTCAAGACAGATTGACTACCTGTAGCCTGTGGCATAGGGCTTTAAACACTAGCTCCAGATTAGAAAATGTGACTGTGTGTGCGCAAAGAGTGGGGGTGGTTGCTAAAGAGGCAGAAAAATATTCCTTGCACAGCAGCACCTGTACATGCTAATCATTTTCCAACATTAAAACAGCAATTTTAGGCACCCTAGGATTCTGTTCCAGCAGACAGAAGAAATTGAGATGTTCCAAGCAGGAACAAGGATTTAACTGTTTTTGTCCGGCAAAGAACACTATATAGACCTATCGCTTTTTCATCAAGGATTAAAATGGCTTTAACTTGTTTAAATAGGAAGGTGAGATGCATTGTGTTCAGACAGTATTCATATGCCTTGACATATTCCAAATTGAGTTGTTAGACCGAATTCAAAACGGATTCAATTTATTTGCTTTCTCACCCATGTACACACAATACCCCATAATGACAAAGTGAAAATATATTTTCTGCACATTTATTGAAAATACATATCATACAGTACCATTCAAAAATGTGGACACCTACAGGGTTTGTCTATTTTTTATTTTATTACTATTTTCTACATTGTAGAATAATAGTGTAGACATCAAAACTATGAAAGAACACATATGGAATCATGTAGTACCCACCCCCCAAAAAAGTTACATAAAAATATATTTGATATTCTTCAAAGTATCAACCCTTTGCCTTGATGACGTCTTGGCATTCTCTCAACCAGCTTCATGAGATAATTGAAATGCATTCCAGGTGACTAACAGGCGTGCCTTGTTAAAAGTTAATTTCTTGAATTTCTTGAATTTCTTAAATGCGTTTGAGCCAATCAGTTGTGTTGTGACATGGTAGGGGGGTATACAGAAGATAGCCCTATTTGGTAAAAGACCAAGTCCATATTATGACAAGAATAGCTCAAATAAGCAAAGAGAGACAGCAGTGCATCATTACTTTAAAGACATGAAGGTCAGTCAATACGTGAAATGTCAAGAACTTGGAAAGTTCCTTCAAGTGCATTCAAAAAACCAAGCGCAATGATGAAACTGGCTCTCATGAGGACCGCCACAGGAAAGGAAGACCCTGTTAACTCTGCTGCAGAGGATAAGTTCATTAGAGTTACCAGCCTCAGAAATTGCAGCCCAAATAAATGCTTCAAATTTCAAGTAACAGACACATCAAAATCAACTGTTCAGAGGAGACTGCGTGAATCAGGCCTTCATGGTTGAATTGCTGCAAAGAAACCCCTACTAAAAAACACCAATAAGAAGGAGAGACTTGCTTCAGTGAAGAAACACCAGCAATGGACATTAAACCAGTCTTGCCATCGATTTTCAAGCAAAAGTTTTTTTTTACCCAACTACCAATAGGTGCACTTCTTGGAAAACCTCCCTGGACTTTGTGGTGGAGGTTTTAAATTCACTGATTGAATGAGGGAATTACAGATAATTGTATGTGTGGGGTACGGAGAGGATGTAGTCAAAAATTAGAGTGAGTCAATGCAACTTGTGTCTTGTTAGGCACATTTTTACTTGCAATAACAAAGGGGTTGAAGACTCAATGTATTTCAGCTTTTCATTTTTTATTAATTTGTAAACATTTATTCTAAACATAATTCCACTTTGACATTATAGGGTATTGTGTGCATGCCAGTGACACTAAATCTAATTTTAAATTCAGTCTAACATAACATTACTTTTTGAAGGCACTGTGTGTGTATATATATATATATATATAGTAGGCTAACTTTTGTAAAAAATAAATACTAATATATATATATAGTATTTATTTTTTACAAAAGTTAGCCTACTAATTGACTAAAGTGTTAGTGTATATGAAATAACAGGAGAAAGGCCGGAACTGTGGAAAAAGCAGTCTTGTCTTTGGAATGTGACCATCTACTATCCCTGGAAGCAAATTATCTATAGTTTGTATCTCTGCTTCCATCTAACAAACCATGAGTATTAGGAGAAGTGCAACATAAGGACAGACTACAAAGTATCACACAAATGCACCACAAATCAAAAATAACAAATGAGAATAACAATACAGGTAGGTAGCAATACTAATAAATGACTATGTAACAGTATAGTAGTCAAGTCTAGTGGCTGTTTGGAAAACTGTTCCTTTCTAGGGAACTGTGTCCCAAATGGCACCATATTCACTATAGTGCACTACTTTTGACCAGGGCCTCTGGTATAGAGAGTAGGGTGTTATTTAGGACGCAGAGTAGAACAACCTGCAGGTTTTTTTAGCCAATGTGATATGTAATGCACATATTTGTGTGTTGAGGCCATTGGTCGGCTAGCTGGGCCTTCATGAGGTCATCTCCCAGGAGACTGACATGAGCTCATAGAGTGACTGTGTGTTCTGATTGTTCCAAGGGAGAGAGAGAGAGAGAGAGAGAGAAAGAGCGCGCGAGTCAGTGAGCTCCAAACTTACACTTGATCTAAATCATAACTCTGAAAGAAAAAAAGCTCTGCCTTTCATTAAAATTAAACTTCCAACTGCGTGTGGCCAAATCTTTTACCAGTATGAAGCTGCTAGCTTTTTCTCTTACGTAAATCACTACCTCCTCCCCACCCCTCTCTGTTCCCGCTCCCTTTCTGTCTCACTCCCTCACGTGTCTGTTCCTTATGTTTAAGATTCCCATTAGAATAAACTTCAGTGTCGTTGCCCTCGAGTGTGAGAACGGAGAGATCGTTATCTGTGGAGCCCGACAGTGTTAAAGGGACCCTGTTGTAACAACTAACTTTATCAAATGAATAAAACGTATTTTGTATTCTCAGCTATTTATTTATTTATCATCCCCGTTATATAAAGCCGAGGGAAGAAGATGCGTTGCGAAATAAACAAATAATAATACGCTGCCTTACGTAATGGGGGCAGGTCGTGTTGGACTGTGTGGCACAAAGCAGTGTTCAGTAGCTCAGCAAATTGATTTAGCCTCTTCAGTGCTCTGGCCAAATGCGCTCACCCCCCCTCCCATGAGAGGCCAATGTCCAAGATCAACCCGTATAAAGCTGCAGCAGTGTCCTGGACTGCAACACAAATGGCACCCTATTCCCTTTTTAGTGCACTACTGTTGACCAGGGCCCATTAGGAAGCCCATAGGCAGGACTCCAGACTAACATTTGATTAACTCGAACAGGAAGTACCAGTGACGTGCTCAATACGGAAGTTTTCCGATGAAACGGATGCTAAGCTACAGTACTGTTTAGTACAGACTGGAATATGTTCCAAGATTCATCAGACAACATTTAAGGACGCTTATAAGAAATACCGCTACAACCCCTGACAATCCATCAAACAGTCAAAATTTCAATACAGGACTAAGATTGAATCCTACTATGCCGGCATTGACGCTCGTTGGATGTGGCAGGGCTTGCAAACCATCAGAGTACAAAGGGAAACTCAACCTGCGAGCTGTTCAGTGATGTGAGCATACCAGACAAGCAAAATTCGTTCCATGCTCGCTTTGAGGCAACCAACACTGAACGATGCATGAGAGCATCAGCTGTTCCGGACAATTGTGATCTCGCTCTCCGTAGCAGATGTGAGTAAGCCCTTAAAAAACAGGTTAAAATTCACATGGCCACATAGCCAGATGGATTACCAGGATGCATACTCAGAGCATTGCTCTGACCAGCTTGCAAGTGTCTTGAATGACATTTTCAATCTCTCCCTGACCCCGTCGGTTATACCTACATGTTGCAAACAAACCACCATAGTCCCTGTGCACAAGAACGTCAAGGTAGCCTGGCTAAATGACTATCACCCCACCCCGTAGCACTCACATCTGTATCCATGAAATGCTTTGAAAAGGCTGGTCATGGCTCACATCAATACCACCATCCCAGACACCCTGGGCCCACTTCAATTCGCATACCGTCCCAACAGATCCATAGATGACGCACTCTATATTGCACTCCACACTGCCCTCTCCCACCTAGACAAGAGGAACACCTACGTAAGTATGCTGTTTATTGACTATAGCTTAGCGTTCAACACCATAGTAACCTCCAAGCTCAGGACCCTGGGACTGAACACCTTTTGCAACTGGATCCTGGACTTCCTGACAGGCCGTCCCCAGGTGGTGAGGGTAGGCAAGAACACATCAGTCACGCTGACCCTCAACACGGGCCACTCATTTGACATTTTAGTGCATTCATCTTAAGATAGCTAGGTGGGAACACCACATATCACAGGCATAGTAAGTACAATTTTCCTCAAAGTAGTGAGGGCGATTATTGAAGATATTCTTTGAAGAGGTAGGGTTTCAGGTGCTTGGACTGGGCTGAGCGGGAACACCAAGAGACCAGAGGTGACAGAACAGAGTGCTCAGGTGTAGGGTTTGAGCATTGCCTGAAGGTAGGGAGGGGCAATTCCTCTTGCTGCTCCATAGGCAAGCACCATGGTCTTGTAGTGGATGCGAGCTTTGACTGGAAGCTAGTGGAGGGTGCATAGGAGCGGGGTGGCATGGGAGAACTTGGGAAAGTTGAAAACCAGGCGGGCTGCAGCATTCCGGAAAAATTGCAGAGGTTTGATGGCACAAGCGGAGAGCCCAGACAACAGTGAGTTGCAGTAGTCCAGATGGGCGAGGACAAGTGCCTGGATTAGGACCGGCGCCTCTTTCTGTGTGAGGTACGGTCATACTCCACGGATGTTGTAGAGAATTAACCTGTAGGAGCGAGTCACTGCTTTAATGTTTGCAGAAAACGACAGCTGCGTAGCCGCGCACGACTCCAACACCATCATTAAGTTAGCTGATGACACGACAGTGGTCAGTAACCTGGCAGTGTGGTGCCAGGACAACAACCTCTCCCTCAACTTTAGCAAGACAAAAGAGCTGATTGCAGACTACAGGAAATGGCGGGTCCAACACGCTCTCATCCACATTAACGGGGCTGTAGTGGAAATGGGTTGAGAGCGTCAAGTTCCTCGGTGTCCACATCACTAAGGAATTATCATGGTCCACATACACACACTAACACAGTCGTGAAGAAGGCACGACAACGCCTCTTCCGCCTCAGGAGGCTGAAAATATCCTCAAAAATGTTCTACAGCTGCACCATTGAGAGCATCTTGACTGGCTGCGTCACCTCTTGCTATGGCAACTGCTTGGCATCCGACCACAAGGCACTACACAAGAGGGAAGTGAGTAAGGCCCTGTATGTCACTGGGGCCGAGCTCCCTGCCATCCAGGACCTCTAACAGGCCGTGTCAGACTCCAGCCACCAATTATCAAAGACAGCACTGTAAGCAGTACTGATGCACAAAGTCTGGAACCAACAGGACCTTGAACAGCTTCTACCCCAATGCCAAGAGACTACTAAATAGTTAGTTAAATAGTTAACGCTACCCAGACTATGTGCATTGACCCTTTTTGCACTAACTCTTGACTCATCACGTACGCTGCTGCTATATTTATCCTGTTGCCTTGTCACTGTACCCCTACCGATATGTACATATCTAACTCAATTACCTCGTACCCCTGCACATCCACTCTGTACTAGTGCCCAGTGTATATAGCTAAGTTACCGTTACACAAGGAGTATTTATTCCTCGTGTTATTGTTGGGAAGGGCCCGTAAGTAAACATTTCACTGTTAGTCTACACATGTTGTTTACAAACCATGTGACAAATATACTTTCATTTTAAATGACAACAGGATAGCTGTGTTTTCCCCACAATAGGATTTTAAAATGCTATACATTTGTCCAGGAAAGCAGAGCGAGTGGCTCGCTCAACACAGCAACAGCAGTTCCCAGCTAAACAGGTACAGGGGCAGGCAGACACTTTAATTACAGGAATGATGAGGATAAATGTACTTTACTGCTTGACCAAATCATGGGCTTTAGCCTCCTAAAGAAAATAGGGTGTTTTGAGTGAGGTGAACATGTAGAATGTGCTGCTCGCACTGATGCTACCAATTTAAAGAAATTCACTCGCACAGCCATGTAAAAGGGACGCAAAGTGCGACTAAATGGTTGAAAGTAGTGCACTATATGGGGAATAGGGTGCTACTTAAGACCCACTCTCTCTCTCTCTCTGCCACTCGTGTGACGTCAGTATTTCCGTTAGGAAAATGTGGCGCTGGACAACGTGACTGGGGAGATTTGAATTTGACGGCCATTTGAAACATATTAACCATGAGATTGTCTACCCACAGTGCTCAAAATTACAAAAATCACATTTAGATTATGGTAATGCATCTTAACAAAACATGGAACTAACTCAGCCAATAAAACCTCATTTTCAAACAGTTGCCAAAAAGCAATTAGCGGGAAAACACACTCTAGAAACAGCACACTTGACAGCAGTTCCATATGTGACAGATACAAAAATCTCTGTTAGAAACTTAGAAAGAAGGGGGGGGGGTGTCTAAAGACTCAACAACTAGAATGGGTTGCTAATATAACTAGGATTGTGCCTTAAGTTTCTGGACAACGAAAGAAGGTTGACATGAAAACCAATAAGACATGAGAGAAATGGCATAGCGGGTCCAATAGGGAAGTAAGTTGAACTAAATTTGCCAAAATTATATAAATTACTCCCGTTTATACAGGAAGAAATAAAATCCTTCAAAATACTTCATCAGAGAGCATGACTTAGCCACAGAGGACTCAAGGACCACTAGCTTCTTAAAAAAATATATATAAAAAAATAGCTGTGGATTGTTTCAAAATCATAAGCTCATAGGCGTATGCCTATTTGGGCTTATGCCTATTTGGGCAGTGCGCATGGCAATAGGCCTAGCTGATTATTGAGTTGCAGTTGTCAGTGAAAAGTAAAATGTGTGAAGTAGTGGAGGCTCCTCAGAGGAGAATCATCCTCCACAGTGAATCTCTCTCATTCAAATAAAAAATAGTGAAACATTAAAAAAAAAGTTATTATTTTGGATAAAACTACACAAAATATATTCACATCACCAAACAATTGATTAAAACAGTGTTTTGCCTGTGTGCAATCTAATTATGTGACTTCTGAAGGTAATTGGTTGCATCAGAGCTTATTTAGGGGCTTCAAAGCAAAGGGGGTGAATACATATGCACGCAACACTTCAGTTTTTTTTTTAAACATTTCACTTCACCAATATTTCGTATGTCCATCACATGAAATCCAAATAAAAATCTATTTAAATTACAGGTTGTAATAGGAAAAACACCTAGGGGGATGAATACTTTGGCAAGGCACTGTAAGCATGATCGTCAAATGTATTTACATTGACTTGTATCTCCATCAATGAATAAACAGCATCCTTTTGCAATGGGATTTTTTTCCCCTCTCGGTCATTTTAGCGTGCAACAGATTTATTTACAGTTTTTTTATTTTTGGGGGGTGGACAAAAGCCAGCAACTTTTGGCTAACGGAAACCCTGTGTGACGTGTACCACAGACTGCACAACACACACTTAACAACAGCAGTGCAGCATTGCCATTGACTTGTCTAGCTAAAAACAAGGTTTCATAACCATCACCTAAAATTAAAAGTAATCCAATCCCATGCAAGTCTGGATTCTATTCTGGTAATACTGTGAATCTGAGTTTACTGGATGAAAGTAATCTGAAATTTGTTTTTCCCCCTTTTTTTATACCTCACCTGAAAAACTGTCTAGCTCTGACAATACAATGCATCAAGGTCAGCGTGATGCTTGCCACAAGGTCAAAATGTGAAATGTTAAAAGAAGTGAAGGCACACGGTATACGTACGTCTAGATTTAGCCTAGTCTTTAGGCTACATTTGAACCTAGAGACAAAAGAAGCGGTCAATCATATACCTTTATGCCCATATCTAAGACGGGGGATCTAAAGGTGTGTAATTACCCCGAGACAAAGGGAGTTGTAGATAATTATATCTCGGCTAGTCTATGTCGGTGAGGGCCCTGGCAAGGCACATTAAGGCAGAGTAAAGAAGGAGCTTATCAGAGGAGCTGACCCACTTTGCGGGCTGCATACTGAGCATCGTGGCTGGCTGACGTCAATGCTCCCAACAGCCCAGGGGCTCGCTATGTGGGGAGGGTGGGCTGCGCAACGCCGCGCCCAGCACCAGTCACTCTGTCTGTGTCCCAAATGGATCCCAACAGTGGCTGTTCCTTTATAAATGAGGGACAATGCAATGTGTCAACTTGAACAAGGACACAAGTGCATAGAGAGCTCAGCTTACTATGGTGATTTATACAGCTGGTGGACAGTGTGTGTGGTTGAGTATCACCCTGTCTGAGGTACAGAGGCATGGGAGGTGAATGAGAGGGTGGCTTAATGATTATATCACACCTGCACCTTGAACATGTGATTCTGTGTAATGGGTCGCCTTTCAGCTTGGTCCATGAACAATAAAACAAGACAGTGTAATAGTATGGGTGAAGGGGGGAGAGGGGGTGTCAAGCAGTGTACCACTGATCAAATGTTGTTTGCTGCAGCAGCAGACCCAATCACTGGTCACATTTGATGAGTGTTTTCAAAGCAGTTAATTTGATGCCAGCCTCAACCCCAAGTGTGATTAAGAGGCTTCCTGATTAGTGCATGATCTCACACACACACACACACACACACACACACACACACACACACACACACACACACACCAGCTCTGAAGTAGAAACATAAAAGCAACACCCCCTGCTGCCTGGCACTTGGGTGACCTTTCCCAGACTGACCATCAACCACGACAGCACTATGGAGCGTCTGAGACTGACCGCCCGGGAAGTTCTGGGTATACAAAAGGAGACCTTTAAAAAAGGGAGACTAGTGTGGCAGTGCATCCTCTTCTTTGAGGATAAAACATGAACCACACAATGTCCTTCGGTGAGGTAAAACAAGGGGTGAGATATCACTGGGGGAACATTTATCTGTTCCTCTGTGCAGTGAGTCTCTTTAGTCCAGAGAGACTAGAACAAAATGACAAAAAACATTGTCCTCATCTAAGACAAGCAAAGCACAGGATGTCCCAATGTCCTTGTGTGCCTGCCTGATGTATTTGTAATCCTAGGCTAATGTTTTCACTGGTCCATTTCCCCCCAAAAGTGTACCTTTCCCAACAATTGGATCGGAGTCATTGTGGTGGCGATATTGCCTTTGGTAATAACAACCACCACCTGCCACCACAACTGATCATCTTCTCTTACATCCACAGAGAGACAAACTGGGTCGTGTTCATTAGATATCAAACGGAACAAAACAGACTAAAACCAAGGAGGGACTACAGGGACTCATTTTAATTTTTAGTTGAAAAACATTTGGAAACGTTTTCCTTTGCGTGCCCTAATGAACACGGGAAGACGGGCTTCTTAAGTCTCCCTCTCTGTCAGTCACAGTCCGGACTAGCCTAGATCTCACACCACTGGAGCAGGAACGCAAGGACTCTGTGGGCATGCACACAGCACGTCACCGTGTTTGACAAACATCTCAGAACAGTCCTTCACACCCAGCCCTCTCGCAGATGCTCGATGACATTTTCACCAGCCCGCTCAAAATGCCATCTTCCTGATAATGCAACAACAGCCCGAGGCTCTGTGCAGTACGGTCTAGCTTTCAGCTCCTGCTTCCCTGATCTAGCTAGGGGGCTTTAGTCACCTCAACACAGTGCAAATGGCCTGCTCTGGTCGTTAGACATTTCAGAACTGAACCGTCGCTGAGGTCATTGCTCCTGGCCATGTAATCCAACAGCAATGTTCTGATCAAAACAAGTTGTGAAGTTGTTCGCACTATATATAAAAGACTTGGTTCACAATTTCTAGGCCTGTCGATTTACAGGATCTTCACAACTGTGAACATGAAACTCTCTACACAAGGTATTTTCATACAGTCCATCCCACTGGTCTTTCCAAATCAAATTGTATTTCTCACATACACATGGTTAGCAGATGTTAATGCGAGTGTAGCGAAATGCTTGTGCTTCTAGTTCCGACAATGCAGTAATAACCAACAAGTAATCTAACAATTTAGATTAGTCTTAAGTTCCCCTGAAACACTAAGAGTAGGGTTGCAAAATTCAGCTCACTTTCCAAAAATTGCCAGGACTCCAACCAGGATTTCTAGAAAACAGGGGGAATTTTGGAACCCTAGCGATGAGAAAGTACAGGAGTTTTTCTTGACCATGTGACTTGACCAGAAAAATGTCTGGTCTCTCATGACAGGTTATGGAGTCAAGGAAAAAACACAAAAATGTCTGGCTTCACTGCACTGACCACCTACCTGCTATCTTGATGTTCATGTGTCCGTCCAGCAGCAGGTTCTCAGCCTTCAGGTCTCGGTGGACTATGTTACGATTGTGGCAGAACTCCACCGCTGATAGGATCTGCCAGAACTTGCGCCGCGCTTCTAGCTCACTCAGTCGCCCGTGTTTGGCCAGGTAGTCTAGAGAGGGGAGAGGGTTAGAGTCATATACATTCATCAGCTGGCATACATTCAAATCAAGGGTGGCTAGGATGCGTAGCCCTCAAACATGTACTGTAGGCCTGTGTGTGCTCCATGTTGTCACGGTTGACAACTCCATTGTGTCCTCCTCCCAGAGCGCTAAGAACCTTGGCGTGATCCTGGACAACACCCGGTCGTTCTCAACTAACATCAAGGCGGTGGCCCGTTCCTGTAGGTTCATGCTCTACAACATCAGCAGAGTACGACCCTGCCTCACACAGGAAGCGGCGCAGGTCCTAATCCAGGCACTTGTCATCTCCCGTCTGGATTACTGCAACTCGCTGTTGGCTGGGCTCCCTGCCTGTGCCATTAAACCCCTACAACTCATCCAGAACGCCGCAGCCCGTCTGGTGTTCAACCTTCCCAAGTTCTCTCACGTCACCCCGCTCCTCCGCTCTCTCCACTGGCTTCCAGTTGAAGCTCGCATCCGCTACAAGACCATGGTGCTTGCCTACGGAGCTGTGAGGGGAACGGCACCTCAGTACCTCCAGGCTCTGATCAGGCCCTACACCCAAACAAGGGCACTGCGTTCATCCACCTCTGGCCTGCTCGCCTCCCTACCACTGAGGAAGTACAGTTCCCGCTCAGCCCAGTCAAAACTGTTCGCTGCTCTGGCCCCCAATGGTGGAACAAACTCCCTCACGACGCCAGGACAGCAGAGTCAATCACCACCTTCCGGAGACACCTGAAACCCCACCTCTTTAAGGAATACCTAGGATAGGATAAAGTAATCCTTCTCACCCCCCCCCTCCCCTTAAAAGATTTAGATGCACTATTGTAAAGTGGCTGTTCCACTGGATGTCATAAGGTGAATGCACCAATTTGTAAGTCGCTCTGGATAAGAGCGTCTGCTAAATGACTTAAATGTTAAATGTAAATGTAATGTCTTCTTCCTAGCTAAGGCTTGCTAGACTACACATTACACCAAATCCATTCGTGTGCCTAACAGAATCCACACTCTGCTCATACCTGAACAGTAATGGTCTAGTACTATTCCATTTGGGTTTGGTTTGCCATGGTTGTAGAGTACAATCACATAGTGGCATGGAACACCTCAGCTCTCTCAACTATTCTTACAGTAACCACCCCTCCTCCGGCCAGCCTACAAAGGAAAGGACAGTGATGAGTCACAATAAGGAGCCTGGCCTGTGATTCTGTGGTCGGGTCGAGGCAGCAGAGTAAACACCCCCCCCCCACCCACCCCACGGACGTAATCATGTGGTCAGTCACCACACCCAGGAGTGCTGGGTCAGGCCCTCAGACCTCAGCCAGCCAAGCCCGCAGACCCTACAGGCCCAACTACCGCATACAGTGCTCGACTAACACATTCTAGCCCAGCCTGGCTAGCTCCGCTCAGTTTACAGCTGGAGAGCTGAGGTGAGCTGGCAGGGCTGGGCAGTGACAAACACATTATAGCCTAAGCTTACTGTAATACACAGAAAACATTGAAAATGTCCTCATCAGCTAACTCAAGGAGGGGATAGAAGGAGGGTTACTCAGAACTGCCCTGCTGTTTGTGCATTAGCACATAAGAGGGGGAGGGAGTGAGAAAGAGCCAAGATGACCTAACTCCAATGTCCCTGGGTGCTGCAATGTCGTGCAAAGAGCTGCATGACGCTCTTCTGTTCTGACCCCTACGCTGCCTCTCTAAGGGACAAACGGGTGGAAACAAATTTGGGCCACGGACCATTTTCCTGAGACAAATGCAAACACTTGGAATCTATTTTGGGGCTCCAGAGTGATGCAGCGGTCTAAGGCACTGCATCTAAGTGCTAGAGGCGTCACTAGAGACCTTGGTTCGATCCCGGGCTGTATCACAACCGGCCGTGATTGGGAGTCGCATAAGGCGTAGGCCGTCATTGTAAATAAGAATTTGTTCTTAACAGACTTGCCTAGTTATTAAATAGAAAGTTACATTTAAAAAATGTTTAAATGTTGGGGGCTTGGCTTATCTTGTTTGAATAGTGTACATGTTAAAGAAACCTCCCCATCCATCTCCAAAGATCATGGACCCATCATGTCTCGATTCTGTTGATATTTCTTGAATTAGTATTCAGCGATGCTGACAAGTCCAAAAATTCTCCAACAGCAAACACTTCGCCCAAACTCTCACAATATCGCTGGGACCAAAAGGCTCCTTAACAGCTTTTACCCCAAAGCCACAAGACTGCTGAACAGTTACTCAAATGGCTACCCAGACTATTTGCATTGACCCTGTTTAAAAAAAAAAAGTTTAAAATTCTACAACAACTTGCTTGATATACATTCACTGGACTCTAACTACACACACACTTCTGCTACTACTTTGTTTATTATCTATGCATAGTCACTTTACCCCTAGCTCCAGTGCATTTGGAAAGTATTCAGACCCCTTAACTTCTCCACATTTTGTTACAGCTTTATTCTAAAATGGATTAAATAAATCATCTCAATCCAAACACACACACCATAATGACAAAGCAAAAAACAGGTTTTTAGAAAGTTCTAAAAAAACAGAAAAAAATTATTTACATAAGAATTCAGACAGACTAAAAATGGAGCGCAGGTGCATCCGGTTTCCATTGATCATCCTTGAGATATTTCTACAACTTCATTGGAGTTCACCTTTGGTCAATTAAATTGATTGGACATGATTTGGAAAGGCACACACCTGTCTATATAAAGATCCCACAGTTGACAGTGCATGTCAGAGCAAAAACCAAGCCATGAGGTCAAAGGAATTGTAAGTAGAGCTCCAAGGCAGGATTGTGTCAAGGCACAGATCTGGGGAAGGGTACCAAAAAAATGGCTGCAGCTTTGAAGGTCCCCAAGAACACAGAAGTTTGGAAACACCAAGACTCTTCCTAGAGCTGGCTGCCTGGCCAAACTGAGAAGGGCCTTGGTCATAAAGGCCTGACAGAGCTCTAGAGTTCCCCTGTGGAGAACCTTCCAGAAGGACAACCATCTCTGCTGCACTCCACCAAATCATGCCTTTATGGTAGAGTCCCTCCTCAGTAAAAGTCCCATGACAGCCCACTTGGGAGTTTGCCAAGAGGCACCTAAAAATGACTGACCATGAGAAACAAGATTCTCTGGTCTAATGAAACCAAGATTGAGCTCTTCGGCTGAATGCCAAGCCTCACGTCTGGAGGAAACCTAGTACCATGTCTACGGTGAAGCATGGTGGCAGCATCATGCTGTGGGGATGTTTTTCAGCAGCAGGGACTGGGAGAATAGTCAGAATCGAGGGAAAGATGAACGGAGCAAAGTACGGAGAGATCCTTGATGAAAACCTGCTCCAGAGTGCCCAGGACCTCAGACTGGGGCGAAGGTTCACCTTCCAACAGGACAACAACTCTAAGCACACAGCCAAGACAACTCAGGAGTGGCTTCGGGCCAAATATCTGAATGTCCTTGAGTGGCCCAACCAGAGCCTGGACTTGAACCCAATCAAACATCTCTGGAGAGACCTGAAAATAGCTGTGCAGCA
Organism: Oncorhynchus keta; assembly: GCF_023373465.1. Classification (NCBI taxonomy): domain Eukaryota; kingdom Metazoa; phylum Chordata; class Actinopteri; order Salmoniformes; family Salmonidae; genus Oncorhynchus; species Oncorhynchus keta. The sequence continues at coordinate 46,468,316 of NC_068421.1, read as the reverse complement.
ACGCTCCCCATCCAACCTGACAGAGAGGATCTGCAGAGAAGAATGGGAGAAACTCCCCAAATACAGGTGTGCCAAGCTTGTAGCGTCATACCAAAGACTCAAGGCTGTAATCGGTGCTTCAATAAAGTACTGAGTCAAGGGTCTGAATACTTATGTAAATGTGATCAGTTTAATTTGAAAGACATTTGCAAACATGTCTAAAAACCTGTTTTTGCTATGTCAATATGAGATATTGTGTATAGATTGATGAGAAAAATAACATATGAATTCATTTTAGAATAAGGCTGTAACATAATAAAATGTGGAAAAAGTCCAGGGGTCTGACTACTTTCCAAATATACATAATTACCTCAATGACCTTGACTAAGCATAAGCATTAAGCATTGCCCATTGAGCATTGCCCAGTAAGCATTGCCCAGTAAGCATTGCCCATTGAGCATTGCCCATTGAGCATTGCCCATTGAGCATTGCCCATTGAGCATTGCCCATTGAGCATTGCCCATTGACCCAGTACCTCTTGTGTATAGCCTCATTGTTTCTATTTTATTGTGATACCATTTTTCCTTTAACATTTATTTGACCAGTTAACATTCATAGCAATGACCTGGGGAATAGTTACAGGAGAGAGAGGGGGGGGGGGGTGAATGAGCCAACTGGAAGCTGGGGATGACTAGGCGGCCATGATGGTATGAGTGTATTTAGCTAATTATTCTAACGTCAAATTTGAATTGTAACCATCCGCAAATTCCAAATCAAATAAAACTCGTTACGACTTCCTCCCGTCAATTACAACCATGAACAGATATAATGGGAGAGAGAATTAATCACTCATCAACAGCCTCTGGGGAACTCGTGTCATGATGGCATCTTCACACCTGCAACCAGCAGGCAGCCATGTTTGCAGCTCTGTATTTCACACCCTCACATAGCATGGAGGGAGAAAGACAGAGCGGAATGGGAACTCATTTCCCTCTACAGTACAAGGGCAAAATTACGTTAAAGACATTTCAACGATACAAAACATTTCAGGAGACAAACCAGAGTTCGAGTTTTAAAGAGTCTGAGTCATCTCAACAGCACCAACCACCCTGTGCTCACACGAGAGGGTGAAAAAAAAAAAAAATGGAGCAACTGCAAAGTTAGGCTATTCCTAAGGGAAATATCAAGCATTAAATCCATCAATCGGAATTATAATTCCCTCATATCCAGTTCATTATGCAAATGAGAATGCATACAGCTAAAGTTCCAGGAAACTGTGACATTATGGCCAGACAGTACAGTAGTTCTGATGAATGGTTAACTTCAGAGGGAATTAGAAAAACATGACACTGATTAGAGAGGGTGCCATATTCCATATTGTTTCCCCTCTTGACTGAGGCTTCACTTTGTCGCGTGTCGCTAATAAAAAAACTCACTTATAATAATAATAATCATATATGCCATTTAGCAGACGCTTTTATCCAAAGCGACTTACAGTCATGTGTGCATACATTCTACGTATGGGTGGTCCCGGGAATCGAACCCACTACCCTGGCGTTACAAGCGCCATGCTCTACCAACTGAGCTACATGGGAATGTGGCGAGGTGCTCTGAATACGGAGATTGGGTGGGTGGGCTACTGCAGCAACACAGCTATGTGATAAACCTCTCTGCATATACTGAGTAGTACGCCTACAGCGGCATCTTGCCCTATAGTACCTAACCAATCCCTCGCTAGAGAAAGTCTGGCCTTTGGATCCTGGTTACCCATTTGGCTGGAATTAGCTGACACTTACATTGGACAATAGAAGTGATGTTCACTGTGCTAGATACTATTTTTATTGCACTGAAATAGACATGAGAAATACAATATAGGGGTTGAGATGATTTTTGAATGACCACTCCTTCCTCTGTCCCCCATAGATACAATCTCTTTAAGGTCCATCAGTCAAGTATTGAATTTCAAGCACAGATTCAACAAAAAAGACCAGAGAGCTTGTCGAAAGCCTCAAAGAAGGGCAGTGATTGGACGATGGATAACAATAACAAAATCAGACATTGAATAGCTCTTTAAGCATGGTCAAGTTAATAATTATGCTGTGGATGATGTATTAAACCACCCAGACACAAAGATAGTCGTCTTTCCAAACGGAGCCGCTTTACACCAGACACTGGGAGAGGAATTCACCTTTCAGCAGAATAATAACCTACAACACAAAGACAAATCTACACTGGAGTGGCTTACCAAGAAGACAGTGAATGTTCCCGAGTGGCCAAGTTACAGTTTTGACTTAAATCTACTTGAAAATCTATGGCATGACTTTGCTCTCTAGCCTTGATCCCCAACACCTTGACAGAGCTAAGCCGTTCCATTAACACGCGAGCAACAGAGTCTGGTGCGCTCCAGAGTGCTTCCGCTAAGGGCTAATGACACAAAAAAAGCAAGCTTGTCACAGCAGCTACCGTCACACCAGTGGATGAATGAGTAATGCACTGCTTCAACGTCAGAAGGGGAAAGGAGGAGGACCAACAACATGGCAGTGCAGTCAGGTGTACTCAGTCAAAGAAGTGCTGCATTCTGGGAGAAAGTGGGAGAGACTGGGGGGATGAATGATGAATCACAGGTCCAGGACAGGGTGTTAAAAACAACGAGGGAAAATCTCAGAAGAGCACTGTGTTCCAGTTCTGTTGGGTAGATGTGTAATCTCTTAACAGCTGCTCAGGTTTTGAAGAGATTGGAAAGCCGAGCAAGAGCAGGACCTGGCGTCCGTACATTTCTCAGCTGGCCGGCATCCAGACAGCCAAGCCAGGGGGAGCCTGCCCACTGAACAAGGGAAATAATGACTCTCTCCCTCTCAATCCTGCAATGTCTCAGCTCCAAACTTATTTTCCTGAAATTTAGTGCGGAAGTAAAGACGTACGCATACGCTACACAATTCAACACTGCCTAGCATGCCCCAGGTCAATCAGCCATCAAAACGATGCTACTAGTGTCAGCTAGGTGAGTCAACAGTGTAGCCAAGCCTTTTCAGCTCAGACAAAAAACACCCGATACCTACTGAGTAACAGAATTAAAAAAATTATAGACCCAACTTCTGCAGCAGACAATAGAAGTTGACAGCCAAAATGAATCTCGCCGTGGCACACTCTCAGGAAGACAGATGTGTTTAGGCCTAGTCAATTAAACCCAGCTACTCTCTTGTAGTGTTTTCTTCTTAATATGCATGGCCTACATTTTTTTTTAAACCCCCTTTTCAAATTCAAATTGATGTCCCCTTGCCTCCCCACCCCCCTTCCTCCTCCTCTGCTTGGCGGTTCTGTTCCTCCTCATTATTTGTAGTTGACCCAATTTCTCCAGGTTTGATCCACTCCTGCAGCTTGGTGGGTGGGTAAGGCTGACAAGCCAGCAGACAGGTTGGCATGGCTGCCTTCACTGTGTCTGGCCCACCACCCTGCCAGACTCAAAGTCCATAGGGCTGGGATGGATGTATTGTAGAAATAGACCTACTGGAACTGTAAGTCATTGACTTGTATAGGAACGTCCGTCTTAGTAATTCCAATTCTATGGGATGGACATGGACAGAGACTAGATCTCCTCCCAGGCAGCTAGCTAGTTGACACAGAGTCTGGGACAAAGCTGGATGGATACGGACCGAGAGCAGCAGGCTTATAAAAAGGACTTATAAGCAGTGATAACAGATAGGTGGGTGAAGTGCATTCTGGTGATTGGATAAAGAACCGTGGCTTCACAAAGCCACTAACAGACACTACTTGACAGCCTGCTACTAAGTCAAGTTGCACAAATGTAGCTTGGTGGGTTTGGTGGATCTTTAGATTGATGTTAAGTGGAAGGAATGTCTGTATAGTGGAAGAAAACAGAACGTCATAATCCTGTTTACCTACGTCAGCTATTGTGCTGCTTGCTGGCGCCTGAAAATCTCAGTGATGATGTTGATGGCGAAAAGCATATAAATATGCATTATATAACCATATTACATTGTGCAATAAGAACAATAAGTGGGGCCAAAATGGTTCTGTAATACCTAGACATGATCAGCAGAGCAATCTAAGAATTCTCTGAAATTAGGTTACCCAAATGTACTGTCCGCCCTTCAGTTAGAGTGCTGCGCTGATGAACTATCAAGCCCAGTCTATTTCTATCATAATGGGCTTGTCGTGGGCTGATTGCAAGACAAGTCCTCCAGGCGCCACATTTTCAATACAGCCCCAGAAAGAGTCCTGAGCCCTATGGGGCCTGGTCAACAGAAGTGCACTAAAGGGGAATAAAGGTGTCATTTGGGATGTGGACCCGGTCTCAATGCAGTCGACTTTGTCCCATTCACTCGCCACTACTCTGCACCCTTCTTTATCAGTTGTGGTGAAAACATGATGGCTGTTGTTAGAATCAACACCAGTGTCAGGTCTGAGCTTGACCCTGGCTTAACCCAGACAAAGGGAGAAGCACAGTTTGTTTATTTAGTGCAGTATCGCTGCTTTGCACACACACAAACACGTGATGACCATCCAAAATAAGGCATCAACCACTTGAGAATCACTGCCACATTTCCCTACTCCGACCCTCTGTAAACATGCATTACTCTGACTAGGCAAAAATCACACAAACACACCACCTAAGAACTGAGTGTGTAAGAACAAAAAAGACCTGTCACATATAGTGCATTCAAAAAGTATTCACACCAATGTACTTTTCCCACATTTTGTTGTGTTACAGCAGGAATTTCAAATGGATAAAATGGGATGGATTTTTTTTTTTTTACACCTTTTGGTCCCCAATTTCATGATATCCAAATGGTACTAGTTACAGTCTTGTCCCATTGTTGCAACTCCCGTACAGACTCAGGAGAGGCGAAGGTCGAGAGCCAAAAGTCTTCGAAATACGACCCTGCTTCTTGACACACTGCTCGCTAAACCCGGAAGCCAGCCACATCAATGTGTCGGAGGAAACGGCGTACAACTGGCGACCGTGTCAGCGTGCATGCACCCGGCCCGCCACGGGGGGTTGAATATTTATGTAATCAAGAAATGGTGCAGTCGGAAAGTGTTCAGACCCCTTCCCTTTTTCCAAAATGTGTTACGTTACAGCCTTATTCTAAAATGTATTAAAATGAATGTTATTCCTCAATCTAAACACAATACCCCATAATGAGAAAGCGGAAAATCAAACTGAAATATATTGTTTATATAAGTATTCAGACCCTTTGCTATGAAACGCGAAAATGATTTCAGGTAAATCTTGTTTCCATTGATCATTCTTGAGCTGTTTCTACAACTTGGAGTCCACCTGTGGTAAATTCAATTGACTGGACATGATTTGGAAAGGCACACACCTGTCTATAAGGTCCCACAGTTGACCAAGCCAGGTCGAAGAAATTGTCCGTAGAGCTCCGAGACAGGATTGTGTCGAGGCACAGATCTGGGGAAGGGCACCAAAAAAATTCTGCAGCATTGAAGTTCCAAGCACACAGTGGTCTCCATCATTCTTAAATGGAAGAAGTTTGGAAACACCAAGACTCTTCCTAGAGTTGGCTGCCCAGTCAAACTGAGCAATCGGGGGAGGAGGCCTTGGTCAGGGAGGTGACAGAGCACCAGAGTTCCTCTGTGGATAAAGGATAAACATTGGCACGGATAAGGCAGACAACTTTGCTGAGTGCCCTGCATCACTTCACTTTGTTCCACGTGTAAAAAAAAAAAAAACTGTCATCCTTCATGTGTCAAGCAAGCACTCCCTTTCCTCCCTCTACACAAACAAATAAATGAGAGAACCAGAAAACGCTGCTTGTATAACCAAGATGGCTGGTGGCAACAGCGCTGGTTTTCATTGGAGCAGACCAGAGAGCATGGGTTGTCTGTTAGCGATAGAACATGCGCCTCATACCTCAATGGTACATCAAGATTGGTTCTATAAGTCCTAATAGGTTACTTCTATAAGTCCTAATAGGTTACTTCTACGGCTTCTGGTTTTGCCCTCCTTTCATGACCAGACTCTTATTCATTCTTCACGGCCAGGCTATCTAGCGTTTTCATATCAATAACCGCTCCAGTCCAGTAGTAGAATCCCACCAATTGTTTGTCTTTTTCTTGTCCACTTTTTAAGGGGCAAAGGTTAACCAACCCACTCACCTTGTGCACACCTTCAAGCACACAGAACAGGAGAGTCACTGTACCCAGCATTGCCTACAGTACAATGATGTGTCAAACATCATGCAACACAATTCATCAATACAAAAATCACTTTACATAACCATTGGGAAATGGCTTGCCTTGGGCAGGCCTGTCTGTGAGGTCCATGTACTGTACAAAAACCAAAATGTGCTTTGGGGTAAAATAGCATTCACATTTCGCATCTTTACCTACATCATATGATATTCTCTTAGGTTTAGATTCTGTCTTATTTGGTGGGTATATAGAAGACAGGTAAGCCTGTAACAACTCTGTACAGATACAGAAGGGTATTTGAGGAAAGGCTGTTTTGACTGACCCCTGAACTGAAAATGGAGGTCAGACAAGCTCTATTAACCTGTGCCTCCTCCTCCTTGCCCTCTCCCTCTCCCTGCCCCAGTGGGTGTCATCAAAGTGGCACAACAACATAAACAAGGGTATTTGGACAAACTACCAGCCTTGTTTAGTCAAAACACAAGACCAGGAAATCATCTCTAAATTCACTATCTACGTGGTTCATAATCATATATCATAGAATTCTAGTTCTATGGGTTTAACGCAATGCTTCTCACTTATGACAATCAATCTTCACTGAAAGTAGGACTAGGGGCAAGATATGCAAATGGTGAGGAGCTCAAGGGAAGATTTAATAAAATCATCTCATTGTCTCTCAACAGGTGGAGGCATTCCTTTGTCCTACTACCTGTCCTTAGACAGACAGTGAAAGAAGCCTTCCTTTTTGATTAAGCAAAAGCCTATCAGGAACGTACAGTGAGTACACCAAACATTATGAACACCTTCCTAATATTGAGTTGCACCCCCTTTTGCCCTCAGAACAGCCTCAATTTGTTGGGGCATGAACTCTACAAGGTGTAGAAAGCATTCCACAGGGATGCTGGCCCATGTTGATTCCAATTCTTCCCATAGTTGTGTCAAGTTGGTTGGATGTCCTTTGGGTGATGGGCCACTTGATACACACAGGAAACTTGAGCGTGAAAAACCCAGAAGCGTTGCAGCTCTTGACACAAACCCGTGCGCCTGGCACCCACTACCACAGGGGTTCCCAAACCTTTTCACTCAGGCCCCGCATTCAGCATTGGGGAACATCCCGCACCCCTCCTTCATGCACGCCACATTTATTTATATGGGCACAAGCACTGCTCATGACACAAACTGTTCACCCCCCTCTTGTTGGCAGAGAGAAAATGTTGCTGGTTTAAAGCACATTTTGTCATTGGCTGCAGAGAACATTTTGCAGTTTTAAAGCAAGTGTTCTTGCAATTCTATACATTTTGCCATGTCTAATGTGTATTCATGTGATATTTGAGTTATAAAACATTACTACAAAATCTATTGGCTAAAAAAAACCTAGCATGTCAGCTAAAAACATTAGCTGACATGGGCTAGTTGATCCGGACATTATCTAGAAGTTACAAATAGCTCTCTAATGTATGCCACGACTAGCATGACAAGAGGAACTGATGATGCACTACCTAATTTGTAAATTTGTAAGTTCCTTTAAAAAAAAAATGTAAAAAAACACCCCCACGGGCATGCCCCACAGTTTGGGATCCACGGCACTATCATACCCCGTTCAAAGGCACTTAATGTTGTCTTGCCAATTCACCCTCAATGGCACACATACAATCCATAATTCAATTGGCTTAAAAGGCTGAAAACTGCTTCTTTAACCTGTATCCTCCCCTTCATCTACACTGATTGCGATTTAGAGATTTATGCAAAAATTGTTTGACATCGTCGTCGGGTAAAAATTTGCTTGGTACGTCACTTACCGAAAATCTCCCCGTTTTTGGCATACTCCGTCACCAAGTAGAGCATGTTCTTGGTCTCCATTACCTATGAAAGAGGGAAGGAAACAATGAGTAAGCAATAAGCACACAGCAAAACAGATTAAGACCAACTTCAGCAATGACCTCAGTGCTGTTAAGATGTAAATTCATCTGATAATCCTTGTGCATGGATTCCTGGAATAGTATTAGGCTGGCTGACGTGGGCCTACTGAGAACAGCAGAACAGTCTTGATGAAAGGATCATAAAGAAGAAATGAATGAATGCAAACTTGCACTGATCAGCAGAGTAAACGGCTTATACTGGCTGCACACAACAATAACAAAAAAGTCATTATTTTATTCCGGAATTACAAAAATGACACAAATATGAGAGAACAGGAACGATGTTCTGTTCCATGGTTGAACGGTTCCTCTATTCCCTGTAGAGTGCCAGCGGTGTGTGTGTGGGAGGACACCAGGGTCTACATCCCAAATGGCACCCTGTTCCCTATGAAGTGCACTTCTTTTGACCAGGGCCCTATGGGAAGTAGTGCACTACATAGCGAATAGGGTGCCATTTTGGGACGCATACCCTGGTGTCCTCCCACACACACCGCTGGCACTATCAGTACAGAATTAGCCAAAGAAAACAATGGGATGAAGAGAGCTAAATTGAGAGAGAGGAAAAGAGATGCATTAATGAATCAGATACATCCACATCCCCCAAAGTGGTTCTTTCATGTAAATTCCCATCTGGGCACGCTAACCCATTGCTCTGCACCCTTTCTGACCAATATGCCACTGCCTCCACGACTTTATCAAAGACGCTGTAGGGATAACCAATGTGACTTTCCCCAGTGCCTTCCATAACATGCCGACCACATGGCACTAATCATCCAAATTCTGCCAGAATAATCTGTCAATGATACAAATGAGGGAATGACATGGATTGTTGTCCCATGTAAAGGACAACATTATAGCCTACAACTTCTCTGTGTTGTTGTGAATGCTTGATGGGGACAAATAGGCAATATATTGATGAAGGTGGGGATGAGGAGTTTATTTGAAACAGTGAAGTGGTCGAAGCAAGAGCTGTGTGTGTGTAAAACTTGGGTCTCTGAGTCCACTGAGGGGGCATCCTGTGAAGCGAAGACCCCAAGGAGGGGGGTGTTGGTTGTTTGGGGATGAGACAGCGAGAAGAGAGCCGATGCCGAGCCTGCTGCCCTCTGTTCATGAGGCCTGAAAGGAAATTACTAATTGACCCAAGCCGTTTGAATGGAAGAGCTGTTGGAAATAATGATACACAATGATTACACATCAATGTCTGGACCCGAGCCACTTGGTTGTGTAATAACGAAGTGCTATTCACATTGCCAATGACCAAAGTGACCTAAAGTCTTATGTAATAAAGTGAAGTCTGGGGTGGGCTTTTCAGGTTGACCAGTAGAAGCCTCCTCTGATGATAGAGCTTGGCAGCTGAACATTTCTTTCCCCTTCTGCTATTAACACAAGAGGCTGAAACCTACAGTGCAGTTTGGGTGAAATTCTGTCAAGCACCTTGACACATTGCTTGAAGATGCAGAGGGTTGGTTGTTTAGTCATTAACTCCGTCAGACGTCAGCTCTGATATCTATGAAGGTCTAGGACTGTGAAGGCCAGGTAGATTGGAGATGTTTGCTAACCTATTAGAAAATATCCTGAATGACCATAGGCATTGCAAATTTATAAAAAAACAGTGGTGTAAAGTACTTCAGAAAAAATACTTTAATTAAGTCATTTTTTGGGGTTTCTGTACTTTACTATTTCTAGACAAGTTTTACTTCACTCTATTCCTAAAGAAAATTATGTACTTTTTACTCTATACATTTTCCTTGACATCCAAAAGTACTTGTAACATTTTTAATGCTTAGCAGGAGAGAAAATGGTCCAATTTGCACACTTGGTCATCCCTGGTCATCCATATTGGCTCTGACCTGGCGTCCTCACTAAACACAAATGCTTTGTTGTTAAATGTCGTCTGAGTGTTGGAGTGTGACCCTGGCTATCTGTAAAAAATATATATATTTTTTAAATACAGTTTGGTTAATTATTATTCCTACTTTTACTTTTGATACTTAAGTATATTTAGAATTTTACTCAAGTAGTACTTTACAGGGTGACTTTCCCTTTTACTTGAGTCATTTTCGACTAAGGTATCTTTACTTTCACTCAAGTTTTTTTGACAGAATTCAAACACTGACAAAAACCCAGAGGACCAAATAAAAAAGGGAATGTATGTTGTATACTGTTTTTTTAAGAGGAGCGATTTACCTGGTACAACTTGATGATGTGCGGGTGGTCCAACATTTTCATGATCTGTACCTCCCGGTAGATCTTCTCCAGGTTCACAGCATCTAGTTGGCTCTTGTCTATTATTTTAATGGCAACCTGTGGAACACAGTGATGAGTCCCTGGACAAAACATTCCCTTGAGGTCTTTTTATGTAGGAAAATAAAATACTTTTTTGTAGGCCTACATTTTTTAAGTGTCACTTAGACTGAGGCAGATCATTCTAAAGACAAAAGGGGGAAAAAGTGGTAAGCAGTAAGCCTCTCTCTCCATAATATAATTCCACAGCACTCAGTTCTTGCAAGGCAAGCAGACAAAAAAAATTAAAAATCTCAAATGCTCTCCTATGTACAAAAAAAACTGTTTGCTGGAGGTAATCATAAACAGCTTTTATATTCCGTCACCCACACTGGGTGAGAGGCAAGGGCGGCAAACATTAGCAGAAGCTGCTGGAAAACAGGCCATTTCTTCATCCTTGCGAGTGTTGATTAACAGTGTGTCCATGTCATGATAACATGCAATATCCCAAGTCTCTCTCTCATAAACAGCATTTCATCACCAGGACTTGAAGAGATCCAAATGTCTGCGAGCCAAGCTCAGGGAGTAAACAAAAGCGAGGGGAGGCCTTTAATCATTCCACTCTAATCTTACCCAACACAACGCTTGATTAGATACATAGCACTACACTAACGCTCCTCTCGTTCTTCGTTATAAACAGATTACGTTGACGCCTCGATCACACCTTACCGCGTCATAGCGCAAAATGATATGCAGCATCATCTGAATATTTGTGCAACAAAAGTTCAACATTTACCTTCTTGCAACCATTTCTGTCAAGCCATCCACACACAATTTGATGCATACGCCCGATATATCCAATGAGGTCAAGTAAGGTTGAGGCTATTCGTGAACTGAGGTCCGACTGATCACAAGATCATAAATGAAAGAGACCAATGAAAAAAGAACAGGAGATGGACAGTGGTGTAATGATTATTGTGCACCATAGCAACCAGTCGAACACGTTTTGCAATGAAAACAAGAGTTGATGGACAAATTCATGTAGATCCCTTGCCATTTGCTTCTGTTGGCTTCCATTTTGTTCATACACCCTAGTTCTCCCATCGTTGTCCTACTGACTGACTGTTTTCACGCAACATGGATAGGCTAGGATTTCATCCCAAATGGCACACCATTTACAAAGTAGGGCGCTGCTCAAAAGTATCGCACTATGGGCCCTGGCCAAAAGTAGTGCACTACATAGGGAATAGGGTGACATTTGGGACACATCCTGGATATGGAGAGTCTGGACAACATGGTCAGAGGGAGAGCAGCAGAGTAAACCCATGTTCAGTGGCTTCAGCTGCCTCACAACATAAAATACAGTGAGGGTCATTCTAAGTACTGTACTGGTCTCTGCATGCTTATGACTCACGTTACATTCCGTAATGGTCATCAATTAATTTGTATTCATCGGTGGAAGAGGGTGTCACATTGTATGTTATTCCTCGCTTGTTTCAACACGTAGACAGGCTTATGTTGGTCTTTGAACTGACCAATGTGACTCGCTTGTTTAGCTGAGAAACATTGCCACTGACTAGCTAAATAGATACATATGCTATATTCAGAGGAATAGCACAGGACAGGACTCCAAGGTTCAGTGTCAAAATAGTTTAATTTTGCACCTTCGAGAGCTCTGTGAGCTCAAAGCTAATGAAGAAAGATGACCCATCTGTGTCCGTGTTAAAAACAAGCACAGTCACAATGGTTACTAGTCCCCCTGTGTAATCGCAGTAGAATAGAAAGCTCATGGTGTTCCGGACATTGAGGATGTTGCCAGTCAGGTGATTCAATCCAAACATGTCCTTCAAATGCAATTTTAACGAAATGATAAGATCTTATGATTTATGTTTACGTAGCTCTACTCAGCTCCATCCTCAAAGAAAACATGAATGTATCAAGGTATGACATTGGCCTATTCTAGATCCTTCATTATTAGACCAAATGTTTTGCTTTAAGAGAAAAGACTGACGAGAGACTATCAAACTACATCCCCTCTCCTTACTGCAGGACACCGGTGCTCTGCATTGGTCGGAAAGCAGGAACTAAGGATGCACTGTGACCCATGATGTGTTGTCAGCTTGCAGGGCAAACTCTCCCATTGAGCAGTAGACTATCAAGGTGACTACCAATATTACAAGTTATTTCTCATGTAGGCTGCTATCTTGCTCAAAATATAATCAAGTGGGATGGAACAAGTTGGCCACGTTAGCTTTTTATTTTATTTTTTATTTCACCTTTATTTAACCAGGTAGGCTAGTTGAGAACAGGTTCTCATTTGCAACTGTGACCTGGCCAAGATAAAGCATAGCAGTGTGAACAGACAACACAGAGTTACACAAGCGATATGCGATACAGCTGCCTGGGGAAGCAAAACAATGGGAGGAGGCACCTCGACAAATGGTTTTGACCGATTGGAACATTACGAAATGATGCTTCTCCTCCCAACCGTGCCATTCTGCATGTAAAATGATTAACAACTTTATGCACTTCTTGTAAAAATGAGTAAGTGTTATTGGGTAAACTACACTGCTCAAAAAAATAAAGGGAACACTTAAACAACACAATGTAACTCCAAGTCAATCACACTTCTGTGAAAACAAACTGTCCACTTAGGAAGCAACACTGATTGACAATAAATGTCCCATGCTGTTGTGCAAATGGAATAGACAACAGGTGGAAATTAAAGGCAATTAGCAAGACACCCCCAATAAAGGAGTGGTTCTGCAGGTGGTGACCACAGACCACTTCTCAGTTCCTATGCTTCCTGGCTGATGTTTTGGTCACTTGAATGCTGGCGATGCTTTCACTCTAGTGGTAGCATGAGACGGAGTCTACAACCCACACAAGTGGCTCAGGTAGTGCAGCTCATCCAGGATGGCACATCAATGTGAGCTGTGGCAAGAAGGTTTGCTGTGTCTGTCAGTGGTGTCCAGAGCATGGAGGCGCTACCAGGAGAGAGGCCAGTACATCAGGAGACGTGGAAGAGGCCGTAGGAGGGCAACAACCCAGCAGCAGGACCGCTACCTCCGCCTTTGTGCAAGGAGGATCAGGAGGAGCACTGCCAGAGCCCTGCAAAATGACCTCCAGCAGGCCACAAATGTGCATGTGTCTGCTCAAACGGTCAGAAACAGACTCCATGAGGGTGGTATGAGGGCCCGACTTCCACAGGTGGGGGTTGTGCTTACAGCCCAACACCGTGCAGGACGTTTGGCATTTGCCAGAGAACACCAAGATTGGCAAATTCGCCACTGGCGCCCTGTGCTCTTCACAGATGAAAGCAGGTTCACACTGAGCACATGTGACAGACGTGACAGAGTCTGGAGACGCCGTGGAGAACGTTCTGCTGCCTGCAACATCCTCCAGCATGACCGGTTTGGCGGTGGGTCAGTCATGGTGTGGGGTGGCATTTCTTTGGGGGGGCCGCACAGCCCTCCATGTGCTCGCCAGAGGTAGCCTGACTGCCATTAGGTACCGAGATGAGATCCTCAGACCCCTTGTGAGACCATATGCTGGTGCGGTTGGCCCTGGGTTCTTCCTAATGCAAGACAATGCTAGACCTAATGTGGCTGGAGTGTGTCAGCAGTTCCTGCAAGAGGAAGGCATTGATGTTATGGACTGGCCCACCCGTTCCCCAGACCTGAATCCAATTGAGCACATCTGGGACATCATGTCTCGCTCCATCCATTGTACCACAGACTGTCCAGGAGTTGGCGGATGCTTTAGTCCAGGTCTGGGAGGAGATCCCTCAGGAGACCATCCGCCACCTCATCAGGAGCATGCCCAGGCGTTGTAGGGAGGTCATACAGGGACGTGGAGGCCACACACACTACTGAGCCTCATTTTGACTTGTTTTAAGGACATTACATCAACGTTGGATCAGGCTGTAGTGTGGTTTTCCACTTTAATTTTGAGTGTGACTCCAAATCCAGACCTCCATGAGTTGATAAATTTGATTTCCATTGATCATTTGTGTGATTTTGTTGTCAGCACATTCAACTATGTAAAGAAAAAAGTATTTAATAAGAATATTTCATTCATTCAGATGTAGGATGTGTTATTTTAGTGTTCCCTTTATTTTTTGGAGCAGTGTAGATATACTAAATATAACGTTGAATCACTCCTTCTCCTGAAAAGAGTAGTAAGACGATTATGTTCACGGTTATTGTCGGTTACACAATTGTGCCAGCCCTAGCTACAAATTATTTTTCCTTCGCCCATCGAAACAATCACTTTCTTTTACAAGTTTTAACTAGTGCCATGCTGCCATTGTTGCCAGCAAGCCAGTATAAACTAACTAGCTGTGAAGGGCTCATCAGGATGACTGACTGAACCGAATCCATTCATCTCCACTTGACACAACATACATCTACAATTTGGGCACCAGGCGTGTCCGTATTGCCTCTCCCTAGTCCACCCAGTCTTCCATCTGTTTCTGTAAACAAGCACTGTAACATGGAAATACAGCCGTGTGGGAACCCTAACCCTATAAAGGTGTGTAGTAGTTTAACCTTTTGTTTCTTGTAAATAATTTCTTGCTGATATGAAAGATACATTCTTATGTTTCCAAAACCATACCGCAAGGGATGCATGTTAATGTTAAGAGCAAGCGTCATGGCTCAACAAAACTCACCCTGTAAGGAAGACACCATAGTCCAATGACTTGTGTGTAATGGAACTGAAAGTCATGATCAAGGGCTATTAGCATCTGTGAATGGAGTATGTACACAGCAGCTCCACAGTGATTGTCCCAAGAAGAGGCAACAAAAATCACATTATTATTGGGTTATGTAACTAATGCAATGCACTAATGTCATGCTGCATGCCCTAGATATTTAAGTGGTTGTTTACACCAGTCTAATTCCAATAATCAAAGCTCGATGATGAGTTGGTCATTTGAATCCATTTTTTAGTACTAGAGCAAAAACCAACGCGCACCCAAGGTGGGCTCCAGGACCGAGTTTGAGAAACCCTGGTCTATGGGGTGGCTTGTTGAGCACATTATACATAACATTATACAAACGTCACACAATTGTTACTTCGAGTAATGAAGCAATGTAATGATCCATGGTCAAATAAAGGCAGCGTATTGCACAACATTGAGGTTGCAAAGTGATGGGATAATGATGTGTCTCATGAATCTGCTTCACGGTTAGGCTAACGTTAGCTACATCTAAAACTGGGTGACACCCAATTTTACTAGTTAACCATAGTCGGACAGTTTTGATTAACAAGTTATATAATAGTTGGTACTACTCTATTGCTTTCTTCATGTGTGGGTCAAAAGCTTTGCAAAAAAACGACCGTGTTTGCAACAAAGCAAGCTAACGTTAACGTTACCTAGGTGTGAAATAGTCGAAACATGTCAATGTCAAATGTGAACAGAATGAGTTAAATACAACTTTAGATAGCAAGCTAATTTATCGCTGCAAAACAGGGGGTAAGTAACTAACGTTAGCTTGTTAGTTCAAAGGCAAGGTTAGTATCCTTTACAAGAGAATCACACGTTTAGGCTTACTGTAGTTCACGGTTACCTAACACGCTAGCCAGCTAGCTAGTTTGCTCAGTACTCACCTCGGTCTTGGTAATACGATGTCTAGCCAGCTTTACAACGGCGAAATTACCCTTTCCCAGAGTACGCTCGATATCGTAGAAGCCCACTCGGACAGGACCCCGGAATATCGGTTTTTGGTGATTGTCAGCCATGACCATGCTGTATTAAATGTGGTTTTGGGGGGTGAGGAGGTAAGGGCTCGCAACTTTCGCCTACAAGATATCGAGGAAGGGAAAACAAACCGCCCGCTAAAATGTGTCTATTCAAAATAGACAAAAAGTACAATTCTCGGTCGCCCTGCCAGTTTGAACGTGAACGACCCTTCAGACCAACGAGACAGGTGACATGTACGAGTGCCACAGGCTGCCACGCCACGTTCTGCAACACAACACGGCTAGAATATTTCAGCTAGCTACCTCTATTAACTAAAGTACACGAGTTGACTTGCAGGAGGCATCATATTCTCTCGTTGACGTACATTGACGTCAGAGTTATGGGGGTATTTGTACAGGGGGCGGGCCTCTGAAGCTGTTCCACGCTTCAGTGCCAATTCGTTTCCAAGGCAACCGGACCCACCTCTAACGTCAACCGGTTACATTGCTATTCTGAAATCTGTTAGCTCACCGCCCTGAGTGGATAGTTGACTTTGAAGTTTGGCCTGCAGGTGCACACATACAGATTTTGTTACTCATGGTCAAAGTGCAGGGACTGGACTGTGGGCATTATTTATGGACATTTATACTGGCAAGTTACTCTATGCATGCAAGTTGTTATGTAAAGTTGTGTGTGCAGCTGGGCTCTTACTATGAAACATATGCATGTTTATGCACAAAGCAAATTATGCATGCAAGTGATGCAACCACAAATACATCTTAGTACCAGAGGCGTCACCACAAACCCTGGTTCGATTCCAGGCTGTATCACAACCGTTGATTGGGAGTCCCATAGGGTGGCGCACAATTGGCCCAGCGTCCGGGTTAGGGTTTGGCCGGGGTAGGCCGTCATTGTAAATAAGAATTTGTCCTAAACTGACTTGCCTAGTTAAATAAAGGTTAAACAAAGATGCTTGCCAGGTTTCCCAGCTATGCATAAAACGGCAAACATTCACTTGGATTATGCTGGATGGTGTGTGTTCTGCAATTCAGGTTTGTACATTTTGGATACAGGTTATTATACCGAATCAATTGGTTTAAGACTAATAAAATAATATAACAGAATATGAGCAAATTATTATAATTTTTTTAACATACCCGTTGCACATCTAGCGATCAACATAGAATTTGAGTTCAGGTGCTGGAGTTCGAGACCAATGGAAAGACAGTTAAAAAATGACATGAAACAGCACCACCTGCTGGTTAAACAAACAATATGGAAGTCATGAGTTTGCAATAGTACAGTGAAGTAAGCTCTATCTTACCAAAGGTTTTATGACTTAGAAATTGTCTATTTTTCTGTCTTCCTGTACACAAAAACACAACAAAGTCACATTCAAGTAAAACTAACAAAATAAAAACACTTAGGCTGGTCATTCATAGGCTTTATTTGTAGCCAGAGCAGTGTGTGTGATATTTGATAGGCCTACATGTCCAGCAAGTGCATGTTTTGTTAATTAACCTATCGTGACAGCCTTACATGGAAAACTGTTGAGAGCAGCACCCCAAAAGCCTCTGCTGTCACTGCTAGATTTCCTGGATGTGCGTGTTCCAGATGTGCTTTCGGAATTTCCTGTCAGACATCCTTCAAGAACACTCAGCTTTAGCTAGTTAGACTACTTTTTCACAACACTCTCGTCAGCCCCACTTGAATATACAATGTACACAAAACATATATTTTCTTGATTTTCTTCACAACATTGTGATAAATACAAGTTTATAAGACGAAGACACAGGAATAGGCAAATAAACGAATGCTACACACTGCTATTCAACCTGGACTTTGGTGTAGCCATGAAAAGGCACATTAAAGACTGTATCCAGCCAGCTCAAACTGGTGTCATGACAGTGGAGGCTTTGGTAAACATCATTGGGAGGATCATCTCTCGCAGACCATTGCTCAGCGGTATCGTGGGGTCAGACTTCTGTCATCCGAGTTTCCGAAGATATTGTCCTTTTCACTGACATCAGCCTCCACACAGGAAGCCTCAAATGGGTCTTCTTTGTATGGTTAATGGGCATACCCTAAAGCAAACACTTTATAATACCACACAGGATCTGTCCGTCCTGTCTCGCGTCACATGATGCCATACAACCCACCAGCAGGATATATGAAAGCTTAATGGAGACACCAACAGTCAGATGTCCAGATGGCTCAATGGACATGTGGTAAAGAGAGAGGCACTGCAGGACGGCAACATTATTCATAGATCTCATTCTCCACCCATCCAGTCTCGTTGAGATAGTGCCGACCCTGGTCTTGGCAGGCCTCATAGATGCCATTGGTCACAAAGCCACTCTCTATAACTGTATCCTTGTTTGAAACATTCTCGTAATCATCACACTGGGTATGAAGAGAGGAGTCGCAGAAGGACATCTTCTTGATTGATTCAGGTGCCATGCTCTCCAGATCGGCTGGTTGAAGCTTAGTGATGTCCTGGTAGGCATAGGGTCCTTGGATGTTGCAGGCCACTGTGGACATTGTACCCCATTGCTCTTGCTTAGGGTAGCTGTCTGTTTGAGACTTTCTCCTGCGTAAAGACAGTCACACTATCATTTACAGAGGCATGTAGTGAGCCACACACACCTCCAGCATTGCCTACTTCAAATACGGCATTCAAAACCACCTCAAAACAAAACATCTCTTAAGGCCATCTTATGCTCTGTGAGCTTCCTCTGTTTTGCCAATCTTATGTCATTTTTTGAACTTAGAGATGTTTTACACACCTTAAAATAATGTTAGGTGCCCTTGAAAGGTGCCTATCGTACAAAATGTATTATTGCATGTTATTATTTAATGAAGCAAACAAGTATTACCTTTTGGCTGCCCGTTTATAGCAGAAGACTCCTGTAGCCACAAGCAGCAGCAGTAGAACGGGGATAGTGGCAAATAGAATGTAGGAGACATATAAGGCATTATCCGAAAGAGTTACTGCAGGGAGAAAAAGAACACCAGAGGTAAGATAATGGTATTCTAGCCTGGTCCCAGATCTGTTTGTGCTATCATGCCAACTCCTTGTCACTCATTGCCAATGACAAGGAGCTGACATGATAGCACAAACAGATCTGGGACCAGGCTAATGGCAGTAAGTTGGCACCTCAACTATGAATACTTTTGGGAAAAACGTTGGAAAATAAATGAGGTGATTACTTATTGCATTTGGGACACAATGAACAAGGATCAAACTCGATAGACCTGAAGAGTGCAGATGTTTTACCTGATGATTCAGACATTCCTATTTTTGTTTTCTCATCACTCACTGTAGCTGACGGGAGGTTTGGCATTAGAGATATAATTGGGGCAACTGGAAAACAGATCATGAACAAAACTTGTAAATAGACAGACACTGTAGCAAAACGTGTAAATAGACAAACACTGTAAGTTCGTATGATATCCAAAAAACGTCATATAGCCCAAATAAATATGTAGACTAAAAATAAGATAACATTTGTCTTCATCTGAGATGAAAGAATGAGCATGTGTGATGCCGAAATGGGTAGACTAGTATAGTATGACTAATATGCAAATTAGCAGCATACTGGAAATAAACTCCTAAGGTTTCAAGCAGCATCACTGGTAATCTATAATTGTACTATACCTACTGTACTATACCTACTGTAGGCTATAGTACTGTACTGTAGCCTAATGCATTGCCTCTATTAACTGGGAAGAGGATGAATTGAACGGGACTCTGATAAAGTTTTTCTATTTTACCCTCTTCTATTCTATTATATTGCGATTCATAAATCTTGACCACTAGATGTCATCCTATACATAGACACTTCGGTGATTGAGACTGGTGATGTCATAATCATGTTCGAGCTGTTGATCTCAGTATCAACAAATGACTCATCCCAAGGATTCACATATTTGACCTTAACAAAATCTAAATGTTTCTGTTAAAAATGTCAAAACAATGTTTATAAATAGCACTGTTATGTAAGCGTAACTCAGTGAAATCATCACTTACTGTAGGACACAGCCAGGCCTAATTGCTGAACATTAAAGAAGGTAATTCACTAAATTGTTGGACAAAAATAACCATTAGATCTCTTTTTTTATGCAGACCTTTGCCTATATTGAATGAACTCAATCACTGGTCTATGTGTTACAGTAAATGTGTCAAATCAGACCGTCACAATGGTAGGCTAAATGTGTGAAAATGTATAGATTTCCAGATTTTACACATTTACCGTAACATATGCACCAACCATCTGTTTTGTGGTCCAGTGGACTCTAAAATATCAGAGTCATAATGTTTTTTTTTGCTGCAGGAGTGGGTTTACCTGTGTATACTGAATTCCACGCCACAGTAAACACTGGCAACTTTTCTGTAAGAGAAAGAAAGAGACAATCATCAGCTGCAAATTAATATGGACTATATTGATTCTGAATGATCTTTTTCCCTGGTTCCTTGTTGATAAGCTGGTATTCAATCAAAATCATACCATGCAATATGATCTCCTTCAGCAGAGATAAACTACAGGATTGAGATTGGATAAATGTAATGTAACATGGGTCATATTCATTAGTGCACACTGTTGCAAACCGTAACAAAACATTTCGTCAACGGAAACGAGAGATTATTATTGGACAAATTTAGGTAGTCCCTCCCTTTTTCGGTACATTTCCTTCCGTTTGCTGTCTATTGAATACAACCCTGGTTTAATCTGTTCATGTCTAAATATGGACACTATCAAGGACACCGGGGCCATGTTCAGAAGGGCACAATGTTGTGGAACGTTCAGATAGAAAAACATGATGTAGAACAAACATAACTTTCTGACATGTAGAATAATGAATCATGTCAGCTCTATTCATGACATTTCTATCTGCAATGTTCCACAGCGTTTGCCTACTCAGAACGTGTCCAGGGTACAGTTCACCTTCAGAGTACTTGCAGACGAAATTGTTCTTGGTGTTGCAGTTTTCATCGTTCCACTGGAACATGAAGCGCCCGCCTTCGTCAGGGGGGGCAGAGGGCTGGTGGTACAGCACCACACACATCTCGTTTCCACACGATGGCTCGTCCCAATGCCAGTTTCTGCAACGAGCGTTTTTCCATAGGTCAACAACCCTATCAGAAATTCACCATCATGCTTCTAAAAATGGACGCTCATCCTACTGATACCCGCTTTTGGGGAGTAGTGAACTACATGTAGTTCTGCTAGTAATTTAACTACATTTTGCAGTAGTATGGTGGCATTCTGAACTAAATTCAAATCAAAGAAGAGTTTTCATTCGTTAATTTTTTTTTTTGCCATGTAGTGGTGTAGCTAGCTACTGGAACAATACCCTATTCTTTTTTGCTAAATAAAATAATATTTGGGTGAAATCGGCAATAATTTCCTTTCCTTTTTGGCCTCAGGCCTGCCTAATTCTCACTTGAAAGATTTATTTTGTGATTAATAGGATAAATTACACATTCTGTTCAAATCTGACTACAGTGATCTGTTATTGCAATTTGTCATCTTGTGACACTTCCGATTTACATATGATCATTTTTCACTAAGTAGTTTGGATGTAGTGAACTACTTTTTCAAAGTAAACTATGTTTTTTTAAGGATAGCTTTAGTGTAGCTTAATTTCTGCCAGTGTGAAGTAATTAGTACCTTGGTAAACTATATTTTCAGAATAGCTACTTCAACACTGCCGATACCACAACATTCATGGTTATTAACATTTTACAGATAAAATAGCAATGACCCTCAAAGCATGAAGATATCCACGATGCTCTTTGATGACTCTCAGACTATTGTGAGTCATGTGAGGTATCGCTATGGCCCTTTATTTTCCTGTGGTGTGCATGGCAACAGCTGCAGGGATCTCCTAGACTTTTTGCTACAGGGATCTCGTAGACTTGAAACCAAAGTAAAACACAAGGACACCTGAATCTGGCCTTGCTGCCATCCAGCCAGTAGTACTGCGAAGGGCAGCCTATGGTAGTCACCCGGTGGCGTGGGCTTCTGTGCAGTCCGATCCAGAAGTCCCCATCAGTGGCCTGCAACTGCTGGATGAACCTCTCTACCAGGTGCTGCTCATTGTCAGTCTCGATACTGAGGATCTCCCCCCCATCCGTTCTGCAGGCCTGGCTGGCATCATTGAAGGTCACCCTCCGCCGTGGGTCCTGGAAGTAGTTGATCCTGTAGCAGGGTCGCTCTGTGCCACGTCGACAGATCCTCTGGCCTACAGTGCATCACATTGGAAAATAAGAAGTTGAAAATCAAGAATGCAAATCAAATTGCTAATTCAATTGCAAAATTGCAAATCTAAGCATGGCTAATCAAGATTGGCAAATCAGAATGTTAATATATATTCATTGGAATAATATTGCAAGTTGTTATGCAAGATGTGAGGACATATGGCACACATATTAGCCTACATGAATTACATGATAATAGGCCTATGTGCAAGAGCTCTTGATTATATGTTGGCCTATTGCCATAAGCTTAAGAAATGCTTTAATGTTTTTCATAAGCACTGGCATGTAACACTATGAATTGGCTGCATGTTATTATTTATTGATTATTACTCTCTTATTTTCGTTATTATTAGGGCCTTTATTAATCATGTTGCGAATCACAGTGATTAAGCTTTCAAGTAATATGGCCCACCTTGATTTTGCGCGTTGATTTTTGCACCTCCTTTAGGCCATTGAATACCACATTGGTCTTGTAAATCTGTAGCCTACTTGGGAGCACAATACCCCATCTCAAAACGAATCATATTTTTTCCGACACACAAACCAAAACAAAAAGCCTGCCCTGGGTAATGTAAAGGCCTATTGAAGTGAAATTTCGCAGTTACTGTTTTTTCCATGTAGCCTACTAAAGCCCCCGACTTTGAGCGACGTTTGAAGTTTCTATTTAAACATTTTAGTCGTCCAAAATCTTTCTTTCGTTAGGCACTAAAGAAACATGTTTTTCCCGCACAATCAACAGGGCGCAATATGTTCATGCATTAAATAACTTTGGTTAATCATACCGTTACTTTTTTGACAATGGGCTTTGACAAGTTTGACATTTTTTCCCTGTAAACACTCACCATTGAGTTCAAATTGGGTGAATCCTGGTTGGCAGAAAACAGCGAAAACAATCCCGAGCAGTTTAATAAAATCCATTTCTTCATCTTCACTAAAGCGTTTCGCGTGAATTCGAGCAAATCCGTCGCTGCTCGTCAAAGCCTGAGAGAGGGAAACAATCGGATATGGTCACATCAGAATTAGGTCGAAGTGTTTTTGTAGGATCCGGTTTTTAAACCCCTCTTACTGCGGATGGCCTTTGATTTTGTGTAAGTCCATCCAAGATAAAAGTTTAAAGTAGCAACGCTTCTCATATCTTGCTATGTTTTTTTTTGCGCTCACATAAAGGCATAATAACATAAGGCTACTCCATGCTGTACCCACACAGTAATCAAAGTCACATATATTTGATAAGAATGGGAGAGAGACTAGAATGAATGGATGTCTTTGTATTGTGTGTTATACCGAGTGAGAGAAACATACATAGGATTGAACAAGTGTATAGTAAATATTTTAAATTTCACATTCATGCACACACGCCCACGCACGTGCACACGCAAACACACACACACACACACACACACACACACACACACACACACACACACACACACACACACACACACACACACACACACACACACACACACACACACACACACACACACACACACACACACACACACACACACACACACACTACTTTAATTGAATATCAATCATGCAAATGTTCGTGCTATTATATCCTGGATCTACTGTGTGCTAGAGGAAAGATCTGACAGCTGGGGTGGGAAATAAGAAATAGATGATAGAAAAATGTGTCATCAAAAAATGTGAAGCATTACAGTTTTTTACAATCACTTTGGCACTAATTTCAGAACCTTAATGTCATTTTTCAAAACTCTCGACACAAAACTCACAACCAATGATCAAAATTCACATTTTTCAAAACTCTAACACTTTTTCCAATTGCTTGGATACAATACACATAAAGTTAAGATCATTTGTTCATTGAACAAAAATCACCTGTTCAAAATGACACAACTTAACATCAAAGTATTACTATTTCAAAATACAATTCACATATTACATCTGAGATGACGGTCTATTCATTTCATTACAATGATCTAACTATCAATTGATACAACTGATCAAAATGATAAGTAACTGTTGCATTACTCTTAATGCATAGTTTTATGGAAACTGACAAACAATATTCCATGTTTAGATCATGAAAGTTTCAGGATAACGAGATCCATTGACACCAATTACCGTGGAACATGAACCAGTTGGACTACATTATCTATGGATGTAATATTTAATCATCATTCTTTATCAAACACTGTTTCTATGGTCCCATGTACCACTTTTCCAGACCATGTTTTCAGATTTGACATTACTGTACCCTCACCAGCCACTTTATTACGTACACCTATCTAGTACTGGGTACTAGATAGTCCTTTTACAGTGATGTATTTACGTGTAGTAGCATAATGAAACATGTATCATATATTTTGTACTACAATATTTAATGATTGTACGAACAACTACACAGTGAAACTATCGGTATCTTGTGTGTGGGTGATCTAAATGAATGTTCCTATGGCATTTCATGATAAATAAGTTATTTGAACCAATGATTCTGCAAGTGCAAAGTTTCTTTAACGATATGAATGCACAATGCAATGTTTTGAGCATTGGACAGCCTGTGTTACAAGTGATGACCGTTTTGAGTTTTGTGTCTAGATTTTTGAAAAATGACCACAAGGTTCTGAAATTAGTGCCAAAGTGATTGTTAAAAACTGTAATCTCAGGATTGTGTTCATCCACATGAGGAAATTATGAAATTCTAGAGCCGGGTGGCGGGTGCGTATTTAGCAAGGACTTTGCAGTCACTTTTCTTTGTGGACTGCCCTGCAAAGATCCATTGTACTGTAGCTACTATATTTTTTTGCTCACTTTACCGTTTGCTCTAGTGGTAGCAGAGCCATGGAAAACTTTGGCGAGACTTTGGCAAATGTTCAAGTGTTCTAGGCAGCAAACTCCAGACAATGCAAGAAGGTGGTGAGCATTTTTTGTTGTTGTTGTGAGGTTACTATGTGATGGCCAATATAACCAGATAACAACGGCCCTGAAATCTGTATCCACATAATTTACACATGGTCAGTCAGTAAAAAAGCCTGTTTTATGCCAGAGCAGATCTGAGATATAATTGAGTGCTGATGCTCAGAGAGCCAACATCAGAGAGCCAACATCAGTCACCTCAGACTCTACCATAATAACACATTTGGTTGTATGCTGTGGCCTAGGCTACATGGGAAGGGGTGACCTAACTTGGCAACAAACAGCAATGGGTTGCCAGGTATGTTAAAACTGGAAACCCAAATTACCCCTTATAGTGAACCGTTTTCAGTTAGTGTTTTGACTTCCACTATCAGAAACGGAAAAGTCCAGGGCCTGCGTTCATAAAGTGTCTTAGAGTAGGAGTGCTGATCTAGGATCGGAGAAAAAAGGCTCAGATTTAATTGCTATTGAGGAGAGTTGATCACGGTGAGTTCATGGGCTCAGAGGAGTGTGCAAAGCATTGGCCCCTAACAGGAAGCCAGAAAGGAGGAAAGGGAACAGCTGTTATTTCAACACTATATTTCCTGTCCCAGTTCCTTCTCGTTTGTTTTTCAGGCACTTCCACTCATTTCCCCTACTCTCTAGAAAAATGTAAATAAGTATATTTCACGTTTTCTATGGTGAAAAGGATTGTAGAAATTATTTGACGAAATTATGAATAATGAATAATGAAGAATATGAAGAAAAATGTAGAGGCTTAAAAAGGCTTAAAACAGAGTAATCAATAACAGTATTATACACATGACATGCAGTAAATAGAACCCTCATCTCTCAACTAATAATATTAGTTACACATAAAGTAGTCGGAACTTAATTTTATGCAATATTGTCAAAGAGCGATCATGCCCAAGCAGAATCAGGAAAGAACGACAACAATCTTCTATGAACGAAGAGATAGAACATGCTTTCTCATACCATAAACAGCATTGTCGGTGTCCTGGAAAAAACTATTTATTTTTCATTAAAAAAAGAAATACAATTGATTTTCAGATATATTTCCATGTAAGATTATTGAATGACCTAGACTCAATTTATGCAAAATAAAAAATAATATATATATATATATATATTTTCATCTACATATAAATGAGCACAAAAAAAATGATACAAGATTGTTCCAGGAAGCAGACAGCATGTAAACAGAAAAGACTAGCCTATTTGGCCGAGCACACACAGTAGTAGTCAGCCACAAGTAAATCAGCCACAAGACCGAGACTCATTGGCCTCTCTTCTATCAGTCATCAGCAGATGGTAACCCTGCAACACATGTTTTCTGGGAGCAAATGAAGAGCTCAGACAAGCTGGGCTGTGTTCCACAACACAGGCATTTTATGTGAGGCACTTTTGTGCTGTCTGGCTGGCTCTGGGCCAGAGGTTCACTACTCTTCTTCCTGGAATGTAAACGCTCTATCGTGTCCCTTTATTAGTGACACAAGTCTTGGCCCCATGAGAGGGTCGTAACCTGAGTGAGACCAGGCTAGTGTTACTCAAGTCATGCAATGCCATGCACTGTCTCTCTGTGAGGGGCTCCCCATCTGCTGTAAATCAGGAATGGACTAGGCCCTTTTGATTTCAAGCCATCAGTATGTTCTATAGTATGTTATATAATTAAGCAATAAGACATGGTGGGGTGTGGTATATGACCAATATACCACGGATAAGGGCTGTTCTTAGGCACGACGCATCACGGAATGCCTGGACACATTCCTTAGCCTTGGTATATTGGTCATATACCACGAACCCCAGAGGTGCCTTATTGCTATTATAAACTGGTTACCAATGTAATTAGAGCAGTAAAAATACTTGTTTTGTCATACCTCTGGTATACATTCTGATATACCATGGCTGTCAGCCAATCAACATTCAGGGCTCGAAAGACCCAGTTTAAAATACTAAATAGGGTCTTACTGAAAGGTAATAAAAGTATATGATTTGGAACAGGCATTTTGTTTATTTTTTATGATCAGATTTGAATTTTTGGGTATTTCCAAATAATAAGAGGAACATCCACTGAGTGCACAAAACATTAGGAACACCTTCCTAATATTGAGTTGCACCCCGTTTGCACACAGACCAACCTCACTTCATTGGGGCATGGACTCTACAAGGTGTCAAAAGCATTCCACAGGGATGCTGGCCCATGTTTACTCCAATGCTTCCCACAGTTGGGTGTCAAGTTGGGTGGATGTCCTTTGGGTGGTGGACCATTCTTGATACACAAGGGAAACTGTTGAGTATGAAAAACCCAGCTGCGTTGCAGTTCTTGCACCTGACACCTACTGACATACCCCGTTCAAAGGCATTTCAGTCTTTTATCTTGTCCATTCACCATCTGAATGGCACACATACACAATCCAAATGTCAATTGTCTCAAGGCTTAAAAATCCTCATTTAACCTGTCTCATCCCCGTCATCGACAGTGATTGAAATGGATTTAACATGAATAAGGGATCATAGCTTTCAAATGGATTCACCCGGTCAAGTCTATGTCATGGAAAGAGCAGGTGGTCCTAATGTTTTGTATACTTTGGTCCACAATCACGGATAACCACCCAAACTTGGCCAGCAGATGACAGCATAAGGACTACTTCTCTCACGACAATCTTTTTTAACTTATATGTTGACCGTCATTGCATTGTCTTATCCAAGCAATGGCAGTGACCAATAATCACACTATTTCTACTTTCACACTAGTTCTACTCCAACATTTCTAACACACAAGAGCCATCTCAAGGACACAACATGAAGCCATAACTAGACAATGGCCCTTGTATGGCCATAGAACAGGGAAATGGTCAAACAGGGAAATGGTTCTAATTGTTTTTCCACCATTCATTTTTCCCATAGGGGATTTTTAGACACACTTAAAATAAGGGCTATGTTTTTTCTAGGTTTACCCTGGTGTGATGTTTTGATAACCATGTTAATCTCTCTCGGACAAGGTGACTTTTATCAATATATTCAGTTCTATTTACTCTCAGATTTGAAAATGCTAATTAACATGAAAGTACACATCATGTAAAACTACAAATCCCTGCAAGCTTCTGCATCTCTAGCGGATACCTTTTATACCAGATAAAACAGATAGTAGTCTATCTGTAGTCAATTTATTCATTACTACATTTAATCTAACATTAGATTCTTACCTTTGCCTCGATTCGGCAGCCTCGTCCAGATCATCATGGCATTTCTAGTTGTTTATGATGGCCACATTTGCAGCTAATTAGCGTATACGGTTATGAAAACGTCACGCCAGAGTAAACCTACATATTGTAAGTGATTCTAAAATCACACATGGGAAAAATGAATGGTGGAAAAACGATTGGAACGATTTCCCTGTTTGACCACTAGGTTTTATTGGTATTATGACTCATACTGTGGTATTCTACAGTATGTCCACCTTGCAAGCTGACATGATGAGAAAGATAAGCTAGTTGTGTGATGCAGGAGCTGTCCACGGAGACACACAGGTAGTAATTATGACTCCTTGATCTATCCACTATACCCTTCCAAAGTGTACAGTGTCATTCTCTTACCCATTCCCAGCATCTCTTCTTTCCCAAATCAAATCTAATTGCCCTTGGTTATTGCTATGACTGTGATCCAATTTCTGCCACCATTGTTGAGTCCTGAGAATGAATACGGTAAAAAGCACAATGGCGATTACTGTGTTGCAATATGCTGTCACTAAGGTATAATCCTGGCTGACATGTCTTGACGTTATTACACTTGTCATGTTGTTTTATGGCTCATTTTCAGTGGTGAAGTTCACAGTTCATGCAGGATTTAACTTTGTGAAATTTGAGGGTTCCGGCATTGGTGACTGAATGAATTAAAACCTTTATTAGAAAGGCTGAATGGAGAACGATTCCACATTTAACAGCTATTATTAACCCATTCATCTTACATATGAGTTAATTGTTCTAAAATCCTTTGTGTCCCCCTCTCAAACCAGAAATAATATAACAAAATAGATATGCTTAATTGTTTAGCTAACAAAGAGTGAAATGACCCTATGCCTCTTAGCTCTTTTGAGAATGAACTTAATACCCCCTTTGACTTTAAATCTTGTAGAGGGCTTAGGCTAATGCACTTAAATGTGAAAATAATGACATTATTGACATTTGGGTACAGGAATCATGTCCTAACATCTCAGAAACATGGTTAAATGGTTCTGTCTCTGACAAAGACAAAGTAAGTGATTCAAATGTATTTAGATGTGACAGATTACAGAAAGGGGAGGAGTGGCCATATATGTCAAATCATATTTCATGACGTGCCAATCTTTAAATATTTTTGTTCCCAAGACATTTGAGCTCCTGGTTGTAGATGTGTCCATAAACCAGTATACACATTTATTTGTTGCTGGGATTTACCACCCCCCTGCTGCCATGGTGGATGCTATTGGTGCTATATCTGAGTGTTTAACACCTTTTCTGTCCGCAGAGTTGGTCATTTTAGGGAATTTGATTCTGGATTGGCTATCTCCGGCCTCATATCAATTTAAGAATATATGCATTGATTTTTATCTGACTCAAATGATCTAAAAACCCACATGTCTAAAGGTGAAAAACCCTGTTAACTCTTCATTGATTGATAGCCCACATAAATAACCCACATAAATATTTGTTTAGTGGAGTATTTGCATGTGATTTCAGTGATCATTGTCCCATAGTATGTATTACATAGAAACAGCTAAATACTAATCCCTGTTTAATTAAGAAGATGCATTTAAAAAGTTTTCTGATCAAGGGTTTTTACATGACCTGCTCTCCTCTGATTTAGCCACTGTCTCATGTATCCCTGACCCTGAATTGGCTCTCCAAAATGTATCCTCCATATTTATTAACCTGACAAATAAACATGCCCCTTTTAAACAATTTAGAGTCAAAGATAGATTGATCACTTTGTTTTCTGCATAATTATCTGAGCTAATTCAGAGGAGAAATCAGGCCTAGGCCAAAGCAAGGAAAACTGACTCAAAGAAAATGAAATAAAATGTTATTGGTCACATACACATGGTTAGCAGATGTTAATGTGAGTTTAGCGAAATGCTTGTGCTTCTAGTTCCGACAGAGCAGTAATATCTAACAAGTCATCAAACAATTCCACAACAACTACCTAATACACACAAATCAAAAGGGATGGAATAAGAAAATGTACATATAAATATATGGATGAGCGATGACCGAGTGGCATAGGCAAGATCCAATAGGTGGTATAAAATACAGTATATACTGTACATATGAGTTGAGTAATGCAAAATATGCAAACATTATTAAAGTGTAATTATTAAAGTGACTAGTGATCCATTTATTAAAGTGGCCAATGATTTTGAGTCTGTATGTAGGAAGCAGCCTCTCTGTGTTAGTGATGGCTGTTTAACAGTCTGATGGCCTTAAGATAGAAGCTGTTTTTCAGTCTCCCAGTCTCAGCTTTGATGCACCTTTACTGACCTCGCCTTCTGGATGGTAACCCAATCGAGCCTGACTTTAACCCGATCGAACATCTCTGGAGAGACCTGAAAATAGCTATGCAGCAAAGCTCCCCATCCAACCTGATAGAGTTTGAGAGGATCTGCAGAGAATAATTGGAGAAACTCCCCAGATATAGGTGTGCCAAGCTTGTAGCGTCATAGCCAAGAAGAGTCGAGGCTGCAATCACATCCAAATGTGCTTCAGCAAAGTACAGAGTAAACGGTCTTAATCCTTTTGTAAATGTGATATTTCAGCTGTTTATTTTTTTATAAATTAGCAAAAAGGTCTCAAATCCTGTTTTGCATTGTCAATCTAATTGTGTGTAGATTGATGAGGAAAATAAACTATTTAATCAAAGAATAAGGCTGTAACTTATCAAGATGTATCTACATTCTGAAGGCACTGTATGTTGTTCTCTAGAGCGCATAAAAAGAAGTCTGATGATTTAAGCATACCGTATGTACTTTGGATAGTCTCCAAACGGATCGTGTCATGCTTACAAATATCTGGGTATCTGGATAGATGAAAAGCTATCTGGTAAAAAACATATTGATGAGCTAGTTAAGAAGCTGAGAATTAAAATGGACTTATTCTATATCAATAGGTCCTGTCCCTCGCTAAATAGTAGAAAACAGATTATTCAGTCAACACTCCTATCGTTCCTAGACTATGGCGACATCATCTATATGAACACAGCTACCACTTAATTAAAGCTGTTAGATGCAGTTTATTTATTTAACTAGGCAAGTCAGTTAAGAACAAATTCTTATTTTCAATGACAGCCTAGGAACAGTGGGTTAACTGCCTTGTTCAGGAGCAGAATTACAGATGTGTACCTTGTCAGCTCAGGGATTTGATCTTGCAACCTTTATGGTTACTAATCCAACGCTCTAACCACTAGGCTACCCTGCCGCCCTATCAAAGAGCAATGGTCTTTTTTACGAGCTACAGTCTTTGTACTCTCTACCAGAACGTTGTTTGGCCCTCTTTGATGTCACGTAAGTTGATACATTGCTTTGTTTTCATTTATAAAGCCCTTTTACCACACCCGGTCTCAGGGATGGAAATTCCTTTGGTCTCTACCGAGTTAGGGGTAAATCAGCATTTAGTTTTCTGGCACCTTATTTGTGGAACAATCTTCAAAATGTTCTTAAATGCCATGTTCTAGTGCCTCTAGTGCAATTCATGGCCGTCGATTTTCTTTCTGCTTGCGTTTTGTATTTATATTTTGATGTGTGCATTTTCTGTGATTTATGTCATTCAGGACTCATCTGTAAAATAGACCTTGGTCTCAGTATGACTCCCTGATAGAATAAACGTAGATAAACAGCAGCAGAAAAACATGAGGCAAGCAACATGCATTTGATCCCTGTGGTATTTCCAGAAGTAGAGCACTGCCCTTTCATTCATTTTCAGAATCAATAAACCTTGATTATCTATTGATTTAAATAATAGTAAACAGATTAGCTTCAAACTATGTTGTCTTAGTTTGGCATGGCGTAATCTGGAACTCTCCCATTGAGTGAATCCTGCAGCCATTAGGATTATTGGAATCTGATAATATGATTTGACCGCGTAAGAATGCTCATTGCATCCCCTATTGAACACTAAACTGTTGTCATTGGAGAGATCTTGGGCAGAGACAAAATGGGAAGGGACTATCACCGAGTGACGCATCCGTATAGTATTTCAAATCTCTTCTCTCACCAAGCAGATTTTGGCAAAAACATATCTGGTCTTTTTCATTCTATATTTCACACTGAACAATAGGCCTTGACCAGTAGCAGTTGTAGCCTATGGTGAAGGCTACTTGCAAGGAGCCTCTGTACTGGAATAGAGGCCTATTTTTGGTTTTGTGTTTTTCTTAACTTGTGGCTTGGGTTATCAGATTTTCAAAATTCATACTGTTTCATTCCCAAGACATGAATCCACTCTTCTACATAGGACATAGCAAGGACAGCTTTGTCTCTATTGGATTTTTAAAATCTCACTTTTAGGTGGAAGTTTGATAAGAAATGCAAAAGGAACCCCAGGGATGCCAAACCTGTGAAGCTCTAAGGGCCTGTATCCTAGATAGAGGTTAAGTTCTGGGCTAAAACCCATGCTCAATGGAGAATCATTCTATAGTATTCAGTATAGATTTGTTGTATCATGTCATTGGCTCAGTATTTATATTATCGGATATTCTACACATTATCTCAACCTATCAACAAAAAAAAATGATTAAAAAGGTTTACATACACTTTTAATTCCCTGTCTTAGGTCAGTTAGGATCACCACTCTATTTTAAGAATGTGAAATGTCAGAATAATAGTAGAGAGAATGATTTATTTCAGATTTGATTTCTTACATCACATTCCCAGTGGGTCAGAAATGTACATACACTCAATTAGAATTTGGTAGCATTGCCTTTAAATGGTTTAACTTGGGTCAAACATTTCGGGTAGCCTTCATCAAGCTTCCCACAATAAGTTGAGTGAATTTTGGTCCATTCCTCCTGACAGAGCTGGTGTAACTGAGTCAGGTTTGTAGGCCTCCTTGATCTTTCAGTTCTGGCCACAAATTTTGTATAGGATTAAGGTCAGGGCTTTGTGATGGCCACTCCACTTTGTTGTTCTGAAGCCATTTTGCCACAACTTTGGAAATATGCTTGGGGTCATCGTCCATTTGGAAGACCAATTTGCAACTGATGTCTTGAGATGTTGCTTCAATATAACCACATAATTTTCCTACCTCATGAAGCCATCTATTTTGTGAAGGGCACCAGTCTCTCCTGCAGCAAAGCACCCCCACAACATGATGCTGCCACCCCCACAACATGATGCTGCCACCCCCGTGCTTCACGGTTGGGATGGTGTTCTTCGGCTTGCAAGCCTCCCCCAAGCCTCCAAACATAACGATGGTCATTATGGCCAAACAGTTCTATATTTGTTGCATCAGACCAGAGGACATTTCTCCAAAAAGTAAGATCTTTGTCCCCCTGTGCAATTGCAAACCGAAGTCTGGATTTTTTATGGCAGTTTTGGAGCAGTGGCTTCTTTCTTGCTGTGAGGCCTTTTAGGTTATGTAGATATAGGACTCGTTTTACTGTGGATATAGATACTTTTGTACCTGTTTCCTCCAGCATCTTCACAAGGTCCTTTGCTGTTGTTCTGGGATTGCTTTGCACTTTTCGCACCAAAGTACATTCATCTCTAGGAGACAGAACGCGTCTCCTTCCTGAGCGGTATGACGGCTGTGTGGTCCCATGGTGTTTATACTTGAATACTATTGTTGTATAGATGGACATGGTACCTTCAGGCGTTTGGAAATTGCTCCCAAGGATGAACAAGACTTGTGGCTGTCTACAATTTTTTTCTGAGGTCTTGGCTCATTTCTTTTGTTTTTCCCATGATGTTAAGCAAAGAGGCACTGAGTTTCAAGGTAGGCCTTGAAATACATTCACAGGTACACCTCCAATTGAGTCAAATTATGTAAATTAGCCTATAGCTTCTAAAGCCATGACATACTTTTCTGGAATTTTCCAAGCTGTTTAAAGGCACAGTCAACTATGTACACTTCTGACCCACTGTAATTGTGAAATAATCTGTCTGTAAACAATTGTTGAAAAAAATTCTAATGACATGCACAAAGTAGATGTCCTAACCAACTTGCCCAAACTATAGTTTGTTAACAAGAAATGTGTGGGGTGGTTGAAAAACGAGTTTAAATGACTCCAACCTAAGTGTATGTAAACTTCCAACTTCAACTGTTTATATTTGTAATACATTTTTTCCAAATCACCTTTTAACAAATCACTGAAGAATATTGCATTCAAGTGGGTTCATTATAATGTAAAAAAACAAATCATGATTCTTCATTGAAAGAATCTAACATGATATTTGAAACAGACATGAATGCAGTGTATAATCTGTCCCTGTAAAGCAACAACGCTCAATCATTTTCAAGATATCCCTTATTTGTTTCCAATAAATATGAAATATCTCATGCAGGTTAACCTTTGAGATCTATGTCAAACCCCCACTGACAGTCCTCTGAGTGGATGTTGATGGTTTTGCTTTAAAAAAAAGCTTGTGTGTTGATGGGAGGGATGTGTGTTTCACTCCCCTTTTGATATTATATGTCAGGGAGGTCTAACACCTGCAGTATGTGAGACACACCCCACCACCACCTGCTCACACAAACACCTCCTCAGGAACCTCAGGTAGGATGGGATGACTTGAGACTCAGCTCTCCTTGCTTTAGTTTTGAAAGGTCCAAACAGTCTAGTCTAAGGAATCATTTTTGGGGGAAGTGTGTCATTTTAGAAATGTTACAGATTTTCTTTAGTGGGTATATTTAAATGTGCATTTCCTACGTGGGATAACAAATCTCCCAACCATCTCTGCATTATCATCTCCTCTGCACTCTGATCATGGATACTGACTGACTGTTCTCTCTGTTCTGTGAGTGTCCTCTTAGTATGTCTCTCATCCTCTCTCGCCACAGTAGTTAACAAGAATAAAACGTTTATTTTTAAGTGTCAAGTAAAAAATAGTTAAGTAAAAAAATCCAAATAAAAAATTAGAAAATAAAAGTAACAAATAATTAAACAGAAGTAGTAAAATAACAAACAAGACTATATACAGGGGGTACCGGTACAGCGTCAATGTGTGGGGACACCGGTTAGTTCAGGTAATTGAGGTAATATGTACATGTAGGTTGAGTTAAAGTGACTATGCATAGATTATAAACAGAGTAAAAGCGTGGTCTGGGTAGCTCTTTGATTAGCTGTTCAGGATTTTGGGATCTCGACTTGGCTCTCCGGCACCGCTTGCTGTGCAGTAGCAGAGAGAACAGTCTATGACTAGGGTGGCTGGAGTCATTGACAATGTTTAGGATCTTCCTCTGACACTGCCTGAAATAGAGGTCCTGGATGGCAGGAAGCACCATGATGCCAGTGATGTAGTGGGCTGTATGCACTACCCTCTGTAATGCCTTGCGGTCGGAGGCCGAACAGTTGCCATACCAGGCAGTGATGCAACCAGTGATGCTCTCGATGGTGCAGCTGTAGATCCTTTTGAGGATTTGAGGAACCATGACAAATCTTTTCAGTCTCCTGCGGGGAATAGTCTTTGTCGTGCACTTTTCACGACTGTCTTAGTGTTGTTGTACCGTAATAGTTTGTTGGTGATGTGGACACCAACTCAACCTTTACCACTACAGCCCGTTGATTTTTATTTTTAATTTATTTTTATTTGACCTTTATTTTACTAGGCAAGTCAGTTAAGAACAAATTCTTATTTTCAATGACGGCCTAGGAACAGTGGGTTAACTGCCTGTTCAAGGGCAGAACTACAGATTTTGTACCTTGTCAGCTTGGGGATTTGAACTTGCAACCTTTCGGTTACTAGTCCAATGCTCTAACCACTAGGCTACCCTGCCGCCCCGATGAGAATGGGGGTGTGCTCGGCCCTCCTTTTCCTGTAGTCCACAATCATCTCCTATGTCTTGATCACATTGAGGGAGAGGTTGTTGACATGGCACCACACGACCAGGTCACTGACCTCCTCCCTATGGGCTGTCTCATCGTTGTCGGTGATCAGGCCTACCACCATTGTGTCATCGGCAAACTTGATGATGGTGTTGGGGTCCTGCCTGGCCATGCAGTCATGAGTGAACAGGAAGTACAGGAGGGGACTGAGCACCCACCCCTGTGGGGCCCCTGTGTTGAGGATCAGCGTGGCGGATGTGTTGTTCCCTACCCTTACCACCTGGGGGTGGCCCGTCAGGAAGTCCAGGATCCAGTTGCAGAGGGAGTTGTTTAGTCCCAGATAACTTAGCTTAGTGATGAGCTTTGAGGACACTATGGTGCTGAACGCTGAGCTGTAGTCAACGAGTAGGATTCTCACATAGGTGTTCCTTTTGTCCAGGTGGGAATGGGCAGTGTTGAGTGCAATAGTGATTGCATCATCTGTGGATCTCTTGCGGGGGTATGCAAATTGGAGTTTGTCTAGGGTTTCAGGGATAATGGTGTTGATGTGAGCCATGACCAGCCTTTCAAAGCACTTCATGGCTACAGATTTGAGTGCTACGGGTCGGTAGTCATTTAGGCAGGTTTTCTTTGTGTTCTTGGGCACAGGGACTATGGTGGTCAGCTTGAAACATGTTGGTATTACAGACTCAGTCAGGAAATGAAAATGTCAGTTAAAGACACTTGCCAGTTGGTCAGCGCATGCTCGGAGTACACGTCCTGGTAATCCATCTGGCCCTGCGGCCTTGTGAATGTTGACATGTTTAAAGGTCTTACTCACATCGGCTATGGAGAGCGTGATCACACAGTCGTCCAGAACAGCTGGTGCTCTCATGCATGTTTCAGTTTTACTTGCCTCGAAGTGAGCATAGATGTAATTTAGCTCGTCTGGTAGGTTAGTGTCACTGGGCAGCTCGTGGCTGTGCTTCCCTTTGTAGTCTGTAATAGTTTGCAAGTGCTGCCACATCCGATGAGCATTGGAGCCGGTGTAGTACGCTTCAATCTTTGTCTTGTATTGACACTTTGCCTGTTTGATGGTTCGTCAGAGGGCATAGCGGGATTTCTTATAAACTTACGGGTTAGAGTCTCGCTCCTAGAAAGCAGCAGCTCTACCCTTTAGCTCAGTGAGGATGTTGCCTGTAATCCATGGCTTCTGGTTGTGGTATGTACGTACAGTCACTGTGGGGACAACGTCATCGAAGCAGTTATTGATGAAGTCTGTGACTGATGTGGTGTACTCCTCAATACCCTCGGAAGAATCCTGGAACACATTCCAGTCTGTGCTAGCAAAACAGTCCTGTAGCTTAGCATCCGCTTCATCTGACCACTTTCTTATTGACCGAGTCACTGGTGCTTCCCGCTTTAGTTTTTGCTTGTAAGCAGGAATCAGGAGGATAAAATTATAGTCTGATTTTCCAAATGGATGGTAAGGGAGAGCTTTGTATGCATCTCTGTGTGTGGAGTAAAGGTGGTCTAGAGTTTTTTTCCCCTCTGGTTGCACATTTAACATGCTGATAGAAAAGAGGTAAAACTGATTTGAGTTCTTCTGCATTAAAGTCCCCGGCCACTAGGAGCGCCGACTCTGGATGAGCGTTTTCCTGTTTGCCTATGGCCGTATACAGCTCATTGAGTGCGGTCTTAGTGCCAGCATCGGTCTGCGGTGGTGTATAGACAGCTACAAAAAATATAGATGTAAACTCTCTAGGTAAATAGTATGGTCTACAGCTTATCATGAGATACTCTACCTCCTTAAATCTCTACTTCCTTAAATTTCGTGCACCAGCTGTTGTTTTCAAATATGCATAGGCCTCTTCCACTTGTCTTAACAGAGGCTGCTGTTCTATCATGCCCAAAAATCTTAAAACCTGCCAGCTGTATGCTAATCATGTCGTCGTTCAGCCATGACTCTGGAAAACATAAGCTATTACAGTTTTTAATGTCCCGTTGGTAGGATATACATGCTCGTAGTTCGTCTATTTGTTTATCGATTGATTGATTGATTGATTGATTGATTGATTGATTGTAAGTTGGCTAATAGGACCCCAGCGACCTCGTCAAGGTGTAGCCTCCACTCTGGCACTTTCTTCTGGGAAGGCTTTCCAGTAGATGTTGGAACATTGCTGCAGGGACCATTCAGCCACAAGAGCAT
This sequence comes from Oncorhynchus keta, assembly GCF_023373465.1. Lineage (NCBI taxonomy): Eukaryota > Metazoa > Chordata > Actinopteri > Salmoniformes > Salmonidae > Oncorhynchus > Oncorhynchus keta. Next base: position 46,429,992 of record NC_068421.1, on the reverse strand, counting down.
TAGTGAGGTCAGGCACTGATGTTGTGTGATTAGGCCTGTCTCACAGTCGGCGTTCCAATTCATCCCAAAGGTGTTCGATGGGGTTGAGGTCAGGGCTTTGTGCAGGCCAATCAATTTCTTCCACACCGATCTCAACAAACCTTTTCTGTATGGACCTCGCTTTGTGCACGTGGGCACTCTCATGCTGAAACAGGAAAGGGCCATCCTCAAGCTGTTGCCACAAAGTTGGAAGCACAGAATTTTCTAGAATGTAATTTTATGCTGTAGCATTACGATTTCCCTTCAAAATGCGGCGGTTCGGCCACGGAGACCGATTTCACGAAGCTCTCTATGAACGGTTCTTGTGCTGAAGTTGTTTCCAGAGGCAGTTTGGAACTCGGTAGTGAGTGTAGTAACAGAGGACAGGTGATTTCAGCACTCCGTGGTACCATTCTGTGAGCTTGTGTGACCTAACACTTCACGGCTGAGCCGTTGTTGTTCCGAGACTTTTCCATTTCATAATAACAACACTTACAGTTGACCGAGGCAGCTCCCTCAGGGCAGAAATATGATGAACTGACTTGATGGAATGATGGCATCCTATGACGGTGCAACGTAGAAAGTCGCTGAGCTTTTCAGTACTGGCCATTCAACTACCAATGTGTGTCTATGGAGATTGCATGGCTGTGTGCTCGATTTTATACACCTGTCAGTAATGGGTGTGGCTGAAATAGCTGAATACACTCATTTGAAGGGGTGTCCACAAATACTTTTGGCCATGTAGTGTATGTTAAAACACTTGAGCAATACTGTACAAGATAACATAAGGCAGCATCAATACTTCTTTGTGGGAACTGATATATTACCCATAACATTTATCTGACTACTATTAATAGCGTTTCCTATGACTCCATAGATATATGCACTGAGTCTTCCACAATGTTCTGAAATTAAATAGGTTTTGGGGATTTTATTTTGATATACTGTAGTCAATACAGCTGACTTCTAACCTAAGATGGCTGGTTTTCGTGTCAATCATGCTCCAATTTCAGACCTGCTACTGCTGCTCTGTACTGTATATTATCTGAAAAGGACTACATTCTGTTAAATATGAATTCAATTGTATCTGTAATGATGTCTGTTTTTATGAGAATATAGTAAAAGTACTGCTTATGAACTAGCCGTAACAATACATACTATTTACACAGTGTAAACTTCACACAAGCTTTATTTACAGTTGACATAAAATGTCTTTACAACAATCATCCACATGAAATAAACACAACAATGAAATCATAAATATACATGGATTACTTACTGTACTCTATATACAATGGTAGAGGAGTTGATATATATATTATATAAGTACGAGGAGCAGAAACAATTATATAGTTTAAATGTTCCCTATAATGGGACACAATGTTCTCTCTCTCTCTCTCTCTCTCTCTCTCTCTCTCTCTCTCTCTCTCTCTCTCTCTCTCTCTCTCTCTCTCTCTCTCTCTCTCTCATTCTGCTATGTGGAAAGTTCTGTTCTGCTTTTACTGGACATTGTGAAGAATATCCTGGAGGAGAGCACTTAGTTTTGCAGAGAAGTCCTCCTCCAATAAGCCCAGAGGTTGTAGAGAGAGCGGCTCGCTGGGGCTCTGAGCCTGTGACTCCTGCCCCAGAAGGTGCTTCTCAATTCGGGCATGGAACAACTGGTCCTGTAAGGCGACACTCTGGCAGAACTGCTCCATACTGGTGGACACCACTGCCTTGAGGGGCTGTGGAGCCAGCAGGAGATGGGCCAGCTTTGCTTTCAGCACCCCCACCCTGCCCTGGACCTCCAGACTCAACGCCTGCACCTCCTGTCCCAGCCGGACATTCACCTCCTGGCAGAAGTCCCCCTGAATGGTACCATTGAGCTCCCTGATCATGCTGGACGTCTTGGTTTTGAAGTCCTGGATGAGGAAGGTCATTTCGGCACTGCTGTCGTCCAAGGTCTGGCTGATCCACTGCACAGCCTCCAGGTATAGGATGGGTCCGGCCACCGCATGGCGTTCCGCTGCCTCCAATCCCTGAAAGTAGAGCCTGAGGTGGCTACACAGCTCCTGGCTGTTGCCGTCCAAGGAACTCTGGAGCTGCTTGATCAGGGGGCCTAGGCGATCTCTCATGCTGGCCAGGGTGGACTCGCTGGACTGGGGGTGGGCAGGGTACGGGGCAAGCATCTCCCTCAGCTTAGTGAGCTCCTGGCGAAGGCGGGCGCGCAGCCTCTCGGACTCCAGGGTAAGCTTGTGCCGGATCTCGCTCACCATGGGGTTGGCGCTGTCCTGGGTGTACAGGTTGCTGTTCTCCACATGGCTCTTCCACAGCCCGCTGTTCACATACAGGATCAGTTAGAACACTGTTATAAGTCTGTTATGAGGCTGTTAAGGGGTTGTTGCAGGACTGGGACAGGGCTGTTAAATTACTGCTATAATACCATTCATTATATGACTGTTATAAGGCTGTTATAAGTCTGTTATGGGACTGTTATACGGCTGTAATAAGGATGTGTAGGATTGTTAGAAGGCTCACCTGTATACATGCATTTCTGATTCATGATTCAATTGTTTACGTCATATATTGTATGAGGACATACTTGACATCCTTGTTGAGGTCTGTCTTCTCATGAGCCTGATTTGTCATCATGTCCCGTAGTGCCTGGGATGTTTCTCTGCTGGTACGGTGGAGTGGGTATGCTACAGTAGAAGATAGGACAAGTTAACACTATTGATACATGAACTCCTTTTAAATTCTATTATTCTCTTTAAAACACCATTACATCTGCTCTATATTATGACAAACACTATTCGATAGCAGATGCAATGATGTTTTTAATGAAAAGGAAAGGGAAGAAAGCACAAACCTGTGGTTGTCAAAAATGACAAGGCGAAGATCACTACTTTGAGATGCATGGTTTTTTTCACTGAAGAAAAATGGGAAAATTAATTTTTTGATTTTTCACAGGAATCTTCAGACTAAATAGACCAAACAACAATATAAGTAGCTGAAGATCAATAAGTGCTAGAGAGTGGCCTGTCCTTACCTGTATACTAGGATTGGCAGAATGACTCTTCATCAAGACCGTGCTTATAAAGGGATGGGTCCTTCTTTTCATTGGCTGCCCTTAACTCTGCCTGTGTCAACACACAACACGCGGAGGAGGGTCATGTTGATAAGGAATAGCACCCAACACAACGCACAGTAACTCTCCCTGTCACAGACTGCACAACCTTGCGACATCGGTTTCAAGAATTTCAAATGATGTCATCCTGTATTAAGGGGCAAGATTGTAAAAGCGTTGTGGTCTTAAAATGAGTCATGTGGGGCGACAGGGTCAATATCAGGAAGAGTTTGCAGGTCAATAAAAGAGGACATGCAAAGTTGATTCAATGCAACTACCATGGGGACACGTGTTCCTAAAAATCACCACCTTGAATTATAATTTAAATGCACTATTAAATTCATCCGCTTAGATACACTACATGGCTTAAAGTACAGTATGTCAAGTTTAAAAAAACGTTATTTCAAAAGCATCAGCGGGGTTCCATTCACACACACAGTCCCAAAACACAGTCCACACTGCTGGAGGTCCTCAAGATAGCCTCCGCCACCACCGTCGGTCGCTCGTCCAGCATTTGTCCATCGGTTGTTGGTTTGCCAGTTGTTCCTCTTTGCCAGTTATCATCAGGCGTCTGCGGCACCGAGCCCATGGTCTGTTCCACACTGGCGATAGAGGGGGAGAGGAAGACATGCATGAGCAGGAGCCGTTCTGAACAGAAGTATTTGACCACACTCACATGTTATGGGGTTGACCGTCCCTTATCTGCAGAATTAGAGCGTTGTCGACTCAGGTCCCCCTCTGGCTGCAGGCTGGATGTGACGTGGTGACTACTGGTGGTCGTGGTCGTGGAAGCAGCAGCAGTTCGGCCAGTGCTTCATTTGTAAATTGGGAGGTGCGGGAACAAAATGTGAGCCAAGATGGGGGGCTATGAGGTACCTGAGAACGCATGAAAGAAGGATAACCTTTATAATAAAGGATTGCATCATCATTGCTTTTGTGTGCTGGTATAGAGCAGTAGGGTAGAGCCGCTTGCAAAAGTTGCACACATAGGAGAACCCGAAATTGAAGCCTGGGATCTGGGAAAAATGTGGCCTTTTATGAATGAATATCATGCAATTCTACATCGTTTTAGATTATTGGAGACCTTAGCAGAATCGTTTTTAATACCTCACAAATGATCAAAATGACAGGCTACTTTGACACTGACAAACAGAATCTGAGATCAATAAAAACAACCTTGTCTTGAATCAATCAATAGCCTGGGCCTACTTGTGTGGAGACACATTGTACAACATGAGGAAATTACAGTCCTAAAACAGCTTTCCAGTTTCATTGACTCACCCAATGCTCGCTCGCCATCGATGGCAGATGTGCGCTGCCTAAAGACTATCTCTCTCGTTTTACTTTGTGTAAAACAATGCTGTTTTCTCAGGAGGCCTATTTGGAAGTTGACAACATATTTGGTAGCCTACAGACAGATTAGTATTCTCTTTTCACTGACACATTTGTCACGTGTTCCCAACTGTAGGCATGCCATGTGATTGGGCTGCACACAATCTACAGCTAGGCTTTTTTAGGCTGCGAGATGAAGTGCAATGCTGGAAATTAGTGGCAACGCGTTTTTCATAGGCTACAATGTTGCAATGTTGCACGGGCCGACCCAACATGAATCCATTCTTAGAATATTAGCCACATTTCACATTACATTTTTTTAGGGGGCATGAGAACTACAGAAAAGGCAACTTGAATTAACTCTGCTTTTATTAGAATTGTTACATTGCAAACAGTGAAGAAAATATGTACTGGATCCTGGCAAATGGTTTCCGGAACCAAACGGTCCATAAAATGGAGAGGTGCCGAATCCTGTTTCAGCAGTATCCGGCTTTGGTGTGTTCGCCATCCAGCTGCAGTCCCCAAACTCTTCTTTGGTGGTGTTTATCGTGCATGTACTAGAGTGTGGGCCAGAGACAGTGAGAAACTAAATCCTACCTGCCAGCCCACTTTCTCTTAAAAATGATTTGAGACTGTTTCCAATGATGGTCTACTTAATAAGCTCTTTAAACACATTTTCCGTGTCTCCTTCTCCCTCATACTGGATCTCAACCTCTCTTTCCCTCTCGTACTGTCCACACTATATCAGTACAGTGTTCCACTGTCACTGTTTCCTGGCAATAATCACACTTTCCTGTTGGATGCTTTCCTATCACATTCAATGTGTTATTCAACCAGCTGTATCCCACCCTTAAACTTGTAAAAAATAGCATCCTCTCTTCCCCTCCCCGATTTTCCTCTGCCCGTAGTGGCTCTGTTCCACAGCTCCCGCCATCTCTGCACCACAACTGTCCATATCAGACCTTTTGCCTCTGCCTTGCTCATTGAAACTTCAACATCTAATTCCCCACTACTAAGGGCCTGTTTAGCCAGTACATCAGCTGGCTCGTTCCCCTCCACCCCCACATGGGCAAGTCTTGTCTGCTACGTGAGCGAAAGAACTTCAGACTCATCAACACTGCACATAAGTCAGAGCAAATAACTATTCTGTCTGGCTTGATTTCCTCCACCCACTGCAAGGCCAACAGTACGGACATCAGCTCCACTGTGTAAACAGCCAGGTGATCTGTAATACGTTTCCTGACTGCCACCCCACATTCCTGCACTACAAATGCTGACCCAGTATGTCCTCTCCTTGGGTGTTTTGAACCATTTGTGAATATGGGCACAGAATCCTGATATACAGACATCTATTATACAGACATCTATTAAACAGATTAGATGGATCAACCCCCTCCCTATCTTTCCCCGAGTCTCTCCAACACGTCTCGATCAACAACTGGAGGTGGAAGTAGCCATAGTGGGTTCAAAGGAATAGCTACCTTAGGGCTAAACTCCCTCCTCCCTCGCCTGGTTATTACCCCACCCAAAGCTTGTGTTCTGTCCTCGCTCATGTTCCCAGCATGTCTGTAAAATCCCTTTTGCAGGATAGTCTCCGACCTGGAACGCTATTTCAATCATGCCCAGGTGTGGCAGACCTGGGCCAACTCACTCTCCAAGTAGACCAGCCAAGGGGGAGGAATCTGCAATAAATAAATCAGAAAACACAAAAGAAGGGAGAGGAACAGCACACTATTGAAAATCATGTAACATAGAGTAAAGCACACAAATTATGATAAAGGTCACTGGAAACTCAAAATAAATATAAAATATACACAAAAAGGGCTGGTTTCCAATTGGGGGAAAAAACAAGGGATGGCAACATGTGACAGGCAATTAATGGCACTATCAGATATAGAACACTGAAGCCAACTAGGATAAAGTTCAATGGTTGCTTCCCACCAGTCCCTGTCATGAGTCAACAACTGGGTGAGCCTGGAAAAACTCAAGTTCCTTCTGAATCCCCTCAGTCTGGGGCAGAGACTATGCCTACTGTGCTTAAAACGAAGAGTACACAGACATGGAAAGTAGGCCTCTGTTAAAGACAGGTATTATCAGGGTCTGGCTGCACTTGGTTGAATGTTTCCATCTGACTAGAGTTCTCTAATCAGTTCTGGAATACCTCATGGAACGCTCAGGATCATGGAGGCACTCGGCTACATTCACAGACTAGTGCTATAAGACTAAACATAGTTTACATGTTGTCAGCACTGCTTTGACTGTGAGCCAACCCTGTCTGTTTTGTCTCAAAGTTGCGCATGTATCGGTTTTGTTGGTTAACAGCCCACCCATCGATATTACTCTCACCTCATATGAGCTCATCTGTTCCAATATCTCTATACGAGTCATATTTATATGTGAATTAGTATAAACAGCCATAATGTCATTGATCTGCAGTCGTCATGCCAACACAGACGGTTTAACCATTGACTGCAGCCAGGACACATCCTTCACTCATCTCATCCCGCTTGTATGTGTGTGAAAGGTCACTGCAACTCTCTTAGGTAACTAGCTAGTTGTCATTGACAGAGCTTCTGTGGTGAATTATGTAGGCTATTCCAGGTAGCCAAAAAAAGTGGAAGAATATATTACAGGGAACGTCCTCGAAAGTGGATAACAGTGGCGTACCGCAAGGTCTGAGCAAGGAAGGAAACAGCTAACTTCCTACAATTCTACACATTTTGCCATGGGGAAATGAAAACATTTAACTGTTTTAAAGCTCATTTCGTGCAATTCTACTCACATTGACATGGAGCAGAGAGAAAAAAATGGCAATTTTAATCTAATGCTATTGTTCACATTTTGCTATGAGGTTGAGAAGATTTATTAGAGTTTTTAAAGCAAATTTCTTGTCATTCAAAAAAAAAGAAATTGCCATCACTTTTGACATGTTCATCTAAAGCATTGTACACTTTAGTTCTATATTTGTGGTTTCTAGGCAGTTAGCCTATGTTCATATTGCACCTTGTTTTCATTGATGCTGATTTGGTTGGTGACATTGATTCAGTGTATGGGTATGTGTACCACCAGGAGAGTACTGTTATCTCTTAATTTGATGAGGAAGCATCAAATTAAGAGACAAGGGAGACATCCAGTTCTAGATTAAGGCCACCTGCTTCTGCTTGTGTAGGCGGTTGATTTCTGAACATACTGCAGGTTATTACACATCCCAGGCACACGCACAAGTGCATTCACACTCAAGCGTTTGCACACTCAAGCGCACATACACACACGCACATACCCATGCACATTCCTAGTGTATACAAACACACACAGACACAAACGCGCACACACACTTGCATAATACACTTCCATTCTGTATTTGTGGTTTCTAGGCGGTTAGCCTATATTGAAAATGCTACTGGTTTTCATTGATATTAATTTGGTAAGTGGTATGGATTTGGTGCATGCGTATGTGTATGCCTATGTGTTCCACTGGATAAAGGCATGGACACGCCCGTTACCGCTTAATTTGATGAGGAAGCAAGGGTGAAGATTAACCTTGTCACGAGTCCGACCGAGGGTGTTTCCCCTTCCCGGGCGGGTGGCGCTCGGCGGTCGTCGTCACCGGCCTATTAGCTGCCACTGATTGTTTTTCCTCCCCCTCCTTGTATGTTGAGTGGTAGCACCTGTTCATGTTTAATTAGTTTTGTCTTTATTAGACAGCCGGCCCGCCTGGTTGTTGTGCGGGATTATTTCTATGTAACCTTCGGCTCTGTTGTAGAGGTACGTGTTAGTGCCTGGTCGTGATTTTTTCCATTGTACTTTTTGATTCCCTGTGGTTGGGAACGTAACTTTTGTGAGCACCCTGTGGTGCGTTGGTGCTATTAAAAGACGCACAGCATTGAACTCTGTCTCCTGCAGTTGACTCCACACCCACGACACCCGGAGCATTACAAACCTTGGATTTTGAAAACAAGCTGGCAGCATTTCAGTACACAGCACAAAGTTTGACGCAACTGGATAAGCAGCGAAACATAGTACTCATTTCTCACGGCCACTCTTTGACCTGGCAAAACGGCAGACAGAAACCTGCTTAAGAACAGTCCGCTAATTCTGAACATCCAATGCAAATAAATAGCACATTCCTAGAATTTGGGGAGAATTGCAGTGAACCGTAAAGCGAAGTTGATGATGATGTAAATAAATACCTATCAGTCCAATATCAGTACCATGGTAGGATTGATATGAAGAAAGCCTGTAATCTAAACTGGATATATTGGGTTACCGCTTTCAACCCACCAGTCTCCCATGTTACCTTACCTCTCAGGCCCCATCAATGATTCAGTAAGTCAGGGAAAGTGCTGGTCTCCTGTACCCCACTGACTCTCACTGAGTCTGGGACAGCCGTAGCAGGACTGTCCAGGACTGGGATGATGCTCAGGAAGTCAGGGCCAGGGGTCTGCAGGTGGCCCATCCTGCTGCTTTGGTGACCTGTATGTCTGTGTGAAGGAGCACACTGTCTATGACCACAACAGAACGGAGAAGTCCAAGGAAATGGAAAGGCCATGTGAACAAGGTAGGCTGTCTTTGTGTCTCTGCATGCTTAGATAGACCTGGATATTGAGAGTAATTATGATCTCATTGTTAGGCTATTGTGTTTTAACTGTGTGTGGTTTTGAGAGACAAAACCTGACTATGCCACCTTGTGACAATATATTAATACCCTTGGTGGTACACTACCACTACCATCTCATGTGGTAAAACTCTATTTATTCAATCAGGATGCTATTGTCCAGTGGGAAGTCCCACACCAGTGCAATGTCTGAAGGGTACGTTTGGGCTGACGGTTGGTGCTAGATCCATAGACAGCTGTCTCAGCTGCCCAACCAACCACTACTGCTCCGCGGTCTGCTCTGCCCTCCAGCCTGCCCTGTGGAGCCTGGGCACAGTAGCCCCTACCTGGCCAGGACAGATGTATTTATGTTTCGTATCGTGTATCAATGACTCTGTCCTATCAGTCTTTCGTAGTACCAGGCACACAGGTTTCATGCACGAACAGTTAACACAATATGCTGTATCCACTTGATTCATGGGTACAATCAACATAGCCGGAGTCTAATTTCCATCCATGTCAGTCAGGAGCCTTCCACTCAGCAGTTGATGTTCAAAAGGGAAATGACTATAGGTACTCTGAAGGACTTCCAGTTATTGGAGATTGAGTGTCGATCTAAGCATTTTGTTGATGTCAAATCAAAACAAATCCAATTGTATTTGTCACATGCTTTGTAAACAACAGGTGTTTACTAACAGTGAAATGCTTACTAATTGGACTTTCCCAACAATGCAGAAAGAAACATAGGAAAATAATAGAAAAATAATAGGAATACATTTACATTTACATTTAAGTCATTTAGCAGACGCTCTTATCCAGAGCGACTTACAAATTGGTGCATACACCTTATGACATCCAGTGGAACAGCCACTTTACAATAGTGCATCTAAATCTTTTTAGGGGGTGAGAAGGATTACTTACCCTATCCTAGGTATTCCTTGAAGAGGTGGGGTTTCAGGTGTCTCCGGAAGGTGGTGATTGACTCCGCTGTCCTGGCGTCGTGAGGGAGTTTGTTCCACCATTGGGGGCCAGAGCAGCGAACAGTTTTGACTGGGCTGAGCGGGAACTGTACTTCCTCAGTGGTAGGGAGGCGAGCAGGCCAGAGGTGGATGAACGCAGTGCCCTTGTTTGGGTGTAGGGCCTGATCAGAGCCTGGAGGTACTGAGGTGCCGTTCCCCTCACAGCTCCGTAGGCAAGCACCATGGTCTTGTAGCGGATGCGAGCTTCAACTGGAAGCCAGTGGAGAGAGCGGAGGAGCGGGGTGACGTGAGAGAACTTGGGAAGGTTGAACACCAGACGGGCTGCGGCGTTCTGGATGAGTTGTAGGGGTTTAATGGCACAGGCAGGGAGCCCAGCCAACAGCGAGTTGCAGTAATCAAGACGGGAGATGACAAGTGCCTGGATTAGGACCTGCGCCGCTTCCTGTGTGAGGCAGGGTCGTACTCTGCGGATGTTGTAGAGCATGAACCTACAGGAACGGGACACCGCCTTGATGTTAGTTGAGAACGACAGGGTGTTGTCCAGGATCACGCCAAGGTTCTTAGCGCTCTGGGAGGAGGACACAATGGAGTTGTCAACCGTGATGGCGAGATCATGGAACGGGCAGTCCTTCCCCGGGAGGAAGAGGAGCTCCGTCTTGCCGAGGTTCAGCTTGAGGTGGTGATCCGTCATCCACACTGATATGTCTGCCAGACATGCAGAGATGCGATTCGCCACCTGGTCATCAGAAGGGGGAAAGGAGAAGATTAATTGTGTGTCGTCTGCATAGCAATGATAGGAGAGACCATGTGAGGTTATGACAGAGCCAAGTGACTTGGTGTATAGCGAGAATAAGAGAGGGCCTAGAACAGAGCCCTGGGGACACCAGTGGTGAGAGCGCGTGGTGAGGAGACAGATTCTCGCCACGCCACCTGGTAGGAGCGACCTGTCAGGTAGGACGCAATCCAAGCGTGGGCCGCGCCGGAGATGCCCAACTCGGAGAGGGTGGAGAGGAGGATCTGATGGTTCACAGTATCGAAGGCAGCCGATAGGTCTAGAAGGATGAGAGCAGAGGAGAGAGTTAGCTTTAGCAGTGCGGAGCGCCTCCGTGATGCAGAGAAGAGCAGTCTCAGTTGAATGACTAGTCTTGAAACCTGACTGATTTGGATCAAGAAGGTCATTCTGAGAGAGATAGCGGTAGAGCTGGCCAAGGACGGCACGCTCAAGAGTTTTGGAGAGAAAAGAGAGAAGGGATACTGGTCTGTAGTTGTTGACATCGGAGGGATCGAGTGTAGGTTTTTTCAGAAGGGTGCAACTCTCGCTCTCTTGAAGACGGAAGGGACGTAGCCAGCGGTCAGGGATGAGTTGATGAGCGAGGTGAGGTAAGGGAGAAGGTCTCCGGAAATGGTCTGGAGAAGAGAGGAGGGGATAGGGTCAAGCGGGCAGGTTGTTGGGCGGCCGGCCGTCACAAGACGCAAGATTTCATCTGGAGAGAGAGGGAGAAAGAGGTCAGAGCATAGGGTAGGGCAGTGTGAGCAGAACCAGCGGTGTCGTTTGACTTAGCAAACGAGGATCGGATGTCGTCGACCTTCTTTTCAAAATGGTTGACGAAGTCATCTGCAGAGAGGGAGGAGGGGGGGAGGAGGATTCAGGAGGGAGGAGAAGGTGGCAAAGAGCTTCCTAGGGTTAGAGGCAGATGCTTGGAATTTAGAATGGTAGAAAGTGGCTTTAGCAGCAGAGACAGAGGAGGAAAATGTAGAGAGGAGGGAGTGAAAGGATGCCAGGTCCGCAGGGAGGCGAGTTTTCCTCCATTTCCGCTCGGCTGCCCGGAGCCCTGTTCTGTGAGCTCGCAATGAGTCGTCGAGCCACGGAGCGGGAGGGAGGACCGAGCCGGCCTGGAGGATAGGGGACATAGAGAGTCAAAGGATGCAGAAAGGGAGGAGAGGAGGGTTGAGGAGGCAGAATCAGGAGATAGGTTGGAGAAGGTTTGAGCAGAGGGAAGAGATGATAGGATGGAAGAGGAGAGAGTAGCGGGGAGAGAGAGCGAAGGTTGGGACGGCACGATACCATCCGAGTAGGGGCAGTGTGGGAAGTGTTGGATGAGAGCGAGAGGGAAAAGGATACAAGGTAGTGGTCGGAGACTTGGAGGGGAGTTGCAATGAGGTTAGTGGAAGAACAGCATCTAGTAAAGATGAGGTCAAGCGTATTGCCTGCCTTGTGAGTAGGGGGAAGGTGAGAGGGTGAGGTCAAAAGAGGAGAGGAGTGGAAAGAAGGAGGCAGAGAGGAATGAGTCAAAGGTAGACGTGGGAAGGTTAAAGTCGCCCAGAACTGTGAGAGGTGAGCCGTCCTCAGGAAAGGAGCTTATCAAGGCATCAAGCTCATTGATGAACTCTCCAAGGGAACCTGGAGGGCGATAAATGATAAGGATGTTAAGCTTGAAAGGGCTGGTAACTGTGACAGCATGGAATTCAAAGGAGGCGATAGACAGATGGGTAAGGGAGAAAGAGAGAAAGACCACTTGGGAGAGATGAGGATCCCGGTGCCACCACCCCGCTGACCAGAAGCTCTCGGGGTGTGCGAGAACACGTGGGCGGACGAGGAGAGAGCAGTAGGAGTAGCAGTGTTATCTGTGGTGATCCATGTTTCCGTCAGTGCCAAGAAGTCGAGGGACTGGAGGGAGGCATAGGCTGAGATGAACTCTGCCTTGTTGGCCGCAGATCGGCAGTTCCAGAGGCTACCGGAGACCTGGAACACCACGTGGGTCGTACGCGCTGGGACCACCAGATTAGGGTGGCCGCGGCCACGCGGTGTGGAGCGTTTGTGTGGTCTGTGCAGAGAGGAGAGAACAGGGATAGACAGACACATAGTTGACAGGCTACAGAAGAGGCTACGCTAATGCAAGGAGATTGGAATGACAAGTGGACTACACGTCTCGAATGTTCAGAAAGTTAAGCTTACGTAGCAAGAATCTTATTGACTAAAATTATTAAAATGATACAGTACTGCTGAAGTAGGCTAGCTGGCAGTGGCTGCGTTGTTGACACTACACTAATCAAGTCGTTCCGTTGAGTGTAATATTTTCTACAGTGCTACTATTCGGGGCTAGCTGGCTAGCTAGCAGTGTTGATTACGTTACGTTGCGTTAAAAGAACGACAATAGCTGGCTAGCTAACCTAGAAAATCGCTCTAGACTACACAATTATCTTTGATACAAAGACGGCTATGTAGCTAGCTATGTAGCTAGCTACGATCAAGCAAATCAACCCGTTGTGCTGTAATGAAATGAAAATGTGATACTACCTGTGGAGCAAAGCGGAATGCGACCGGGTTGTTGAGTGCAGAAGTTATATTCGGTAGACGTTGGCTAGCTGTTAGCTAGCTAGCAGTGTCTCCTACGTTAAGGACGACAAATAGCTGGGTAGCTGTTAGCTGTTAGCTAGCTAGCAGTGTCTCCTACGTTAAGGACGACAAATAGCTGGCTAGCTGTTAGCTAGCTAGCAGTGTCTCCTACGTTAGGACGACAAATAGCTGGCTAGCTGTTAGCTGTTAGCTAGCTAGCAGTGTCTCCTACGTTAAGGACGACAAATAGCTGGCTAGCTAAACTCGGTAAATTAAGATAATCACTCTAAGACTACACAATGAATACAATGAGAAACAATAACTTGGCTATATACACGGGGTACCAGTACCGAGTCGATGTGCAGGGGTACGAGATAATTGATGTAAACATGTAAATTGTCACTCCTGCTCTCGCTCTTCCCCCCGGTGGCACTCAAGGGCGCCAGGCTGCCCTGTATTATCCACTCCTGCCACCATCATTACACACACCTGCCTTCCCTCGTCACGCGCATCAGCGATTCATTGGACTCTCCTGGACTCAATTACCTGTTTTTTAATCTCCCCTATATCTGTCTGTTCCCCAGCTCCTTTCCCCGCTTCAGCATTGATTGTTGTCAGTCTTTGTGTTACCCAGTTCTGATGCCGTTCCTGTCCTGTTGCATGTCCATTCCAAATTAAATGTAAACTCCTCGTGCCTACTTCTCTTCTCCACCGTCATTCCTAACATAACTATACACATTACCAGTCAAAAGTTTGGACACAACTCATTCAATGTTTTTTAAATATTTTTTTATTACTATTTTCTACATAATACAGAATACTAGTGAAGACATCCAAACTATGAAATAACACATATGGAATCATGTAGTAACCAAAAAAGTGTTAAACAAATCAAAATATATTTTATATTTGAGATTGTTCAAAGTAGCTACCCTTTGCCTTGATGACAGCTTTTCACACACTTGGCATTCTCTTAACCAACTTCACCTGGAATGCTTATCCAACAGTCTTCAAGGAGTTCCCACATATGCTGGGCACTTGTTGGCTGATTTTCTTTTACTCTGCGGTCCAACTCATCCCAAACCATCTCAATTGGGTTGAGGTTGGGTGATTGTGGTGGCCAGGTCATCTGATGCAGGACTCCATCACTTTCCTTCTTGGTCAAATAGCCCTTACACAGTCTGGAGGTGTGTTGGGTAATTGTCTTGTTGAAAAACAAATTATATTCCACAATAAGCGCAAACCAGATGGATGGCGTATCGCTGCAGAAAGGTGTGTTAGCCATGCTGGTTAAGTGTGCCTTGGATTCTAAATAAATCACTGACAGTGTGACCAGCAAAGCACCCCCACACCATCTCACCTCCTACTTCATGCTTCACTGTGGGGACATGCAGAGATCATCCGTTCACACAAAGACACTCCAGTTGGAACCAAAAATATCAAATTTGGACTCATCAGACCAATGGACAGATTTCCAACAGCCTGTCATTGCTCGTGTTTCTTGGCCCAAGCAAGTCTCTTATCATTGGTGTCATTTCGTAGTGGTTTCTTTGCAGCAATTCGACCATGAAGGCCTGATTCACGCAGTCTCCTCTGAACAGTTGATGTTGAGATGAGACTGTTACTTGAACTCTGTGAAGCAGTTATTTGGGCTGGCAACAATTTTCACTCAGAAAGCACACATTGTCACTCTTAACCCAGTGACCTACAAAACACTAACAGTGAGCATTACATAAATGAACTTCTCTTTGAAGTTTGAAGGAACTAAGGTCAGAACGTGACATCCGGTATCAATATGTCCAGATAAGATGTCTGTTCAATAACCAAACAGGGTACATACACAGCTATGTACAATTTAAAGTACTGGAAAACTGCACATACATTCACCTTTGTGGATGAATCTGGATTCAACCTGGCAAAAACATGCCGCAGGGGAAAAATTGTGATTAGACAGAGAGCAACCGTGGATGTCCCAGGCCAGAGAGGAGCTAACATCACAATGTGTGCAGCACTGTCCAATAATGGCTTGCTGTTACACAAACCACTCATTGGCCCCTACAATATAGAGGCTCATTTATTTTCTGGATGACCTGCATAATCGACTTGTGCCAGCAGAGGAGAGAGGGGCATGAAACTCCCTTACCTTCGTTGTTGTGTGGGATAATGTGGCATTCCACCACTCTGCTGCAGTCACCGACTGGTTTGCTGCACATCCCAGGATGTCAGTACTACGTATTTCCTGCCTCCATACTCCCCCTTCCTAAAACCCATAGAGGAGGTTTTCTCTGCATGGAGGTGGAAGGTCTATGACCACCATCCACATGACCAGATGTCCTTACTGGATGCCATGAATGTGGGGTGTGGAGACACTTCTCCTGAAGACTGCCAGGGTGTGGAGACACTTCTCCTGAAGACTGCCAGGGTTGGATTAGACATTCCAAGAGAAACTTTCCAACATGCATCGCCAGAGAAGACATAAGATGTGATGTTGATTAGAACTTGTGGCCAAATGCAGAAGAGAGGGAGAACTAGAACGCTCACAGTACTGTACATATAAGTAAATTACTATATGCAAAATATAGAACAAATAATGGCTATTGAAGCAAATTGCTGCATTTCTGATTATTTCTTGTTACATATACTTTAGTACAGTTAATAAAGGGAAAAGGTGTTATTCTTATTCTACAATGAAATACAGATTTTTTTGAAAATCCTTCAAACTTCAGAGAGAAGTTCATTTATGTAATGCTCCCTGTTAGTGTTTTGTAGGTCACAGTGTTAAGAGTGACAATGTGTGCTTTCTGAGTGAAAATTGTTGCCAGTGTTATGGTCGAACGTGCTTATTTTGAGACATGTATGAAGTGATTTGTGTGAGTTTTGGGGGAAAGACTAACTGTTTGGCCAAGATGCATGTTGGTAACGCAGACTGTGAATAGTTTTGAAAGGTGGCTTCAGTATTGACCGATGCTTGCCTAGTAATTGAGAAAAAAAGTGTGCCCTGTTAAAAGTACATTTGAGCCAATCAGATGTGTTGTGACAAGAAAGGGGTAGGGCTATCTTTTTGTATCCCATTTGGTAAAAGACCAAGTCCATATTATGGCAAGAACAGCTCAGATATGCAAAGGGAAATGACAGTCCATCATTACTTTAAGACATGAAGGTCAGTCAATGCGGAACATTTCAAGAACTTTGGAAGTTTCTTCAAGTGCAGTTGCAAAGCGCTATAATGAAACTGGCTCTCATGAGGACCACCACAGGAAAGGAAGACCCAGACTTAACTCTGCTGCAGAGGATAAGTTCATGAGAGGTAACTGCACCTCAGATTGCAGCCCAAATAACTGCTTCACAGAGTTCAAGTAACAGTCTCATCTCAACATCAACTGTTCAGAGGAGACTGCGTGAATAAGGCCTTCATGGTCGAAGAAACCACTACGAAATGACACCAATGATAAGAGACTTGCTTGGGCCAAGAAACACGAGCAATGACAGACTGTTGGAAATCTGTCCATTGGTCTGATGAGTCCAAATTTGAGATTTTTGGTTCCAACTGGAGTGTCTTTGTGTGAACGGATGATCTCTGCATGTTCCCACAGTGAAGCATGAAGTAGGAGGTGAGATGGTGTGGGGGTGCTTTGCTGGTCACACTGTCAGTGATTTATTTAGAATCCAAGGCACACTTAACCAGCATGGCTAACACACCTTTCTGCAGCGATACGCCATCCATCTGGTTTGCGCTTCGTGGGACTATAATTTGTTTTTCAACAAGACAATGACCCAACACACCTCCAGACTGTGTAAGGGCTATTTGACCAAGAAGGAAAGTGATGGAGTCCTGCATCAGATGACCTGGCCACCACAATCATTGTGTCCTCCTCCCAGAGCGCTAAGAACCTTGGCGTGATCCTGGACAACACCCTGTCGTTCTCAACTAACATCAAGGCGGTGGCCCGTTCCTGTAGGTTCATGCTCTACAACATCCGCAGAGTACGACCCTGCCTCACACAGGAAGCGGCGCAGGTCCTAATCCAGGCACTTGTCATCTCCCGTCTTGATTACTGCAACTCGCTGTTGGCTGGGCTCCCTGCCTGTGCCATTAAACCCCTACAACTCATCCAGAACGCCGCAGCCCGTCTGGTGTTCAACCTTCCCAAGTTCTCTCACGTCACCCCGCTCCTCCGCTCTCTCCACTGGCTTCCAGTTGAAGCTCGCATCCGCTACAAGACCATGGTGCTTGCCTACGGAGCTGTGAGGGGAACGGCACCTCAGTACCTCCAGGCTCTGATCAGGCCCTACACCCAAACAAGGGCACTGCGTTCATCCACCTCTGGCCTGCTCGCCTCCCTACCACTGAGGAAGTACAGTTCCCGCTCAGCCCAGTCAAAACTGTTCGCTGCTCTGGCTCCCCAATGGTGGAACAAACTCCCTCACGACGCCAGGACAGCGGAGTCAATCACCACCTTCCGGAGACACCTGAAACCCCACCTCTTTAAGGAATACCTAGGATAGGATAAAGTAATCCTTCTCACCCCCCTTAAAAGATTTAGATGCACTATTGTAAAGTGGCTGTTCCACTGGATGTCATAAGGTGAATGCACCAATTTGTAAGTCGCTCTGGATAAGAGCGTCTGCTAAATGACTTAAATGTAATGTAATGTAACAATCACCCAACCTCAACCCAATTGAGATGGTTTGGGATGAGTTAGACCGCAGAGTAAAAGAAAAGCAGCCAACAAGTGCCCAGCATATGTGGGAACTCCTTGAAGACTGTTGGATAAGCATTCCAGGTGAAGTTGGTTAAGAGAATGCCAAGTGTGTGAAAAGCTGTCATCAAGGCAAAGGGTAGCTACTTTGAACAATCTCAAATATAAAATATATTTTGATTTGTTTAACACTTTTTTTGGTTACTACATGATTCCATATGTGTTATTTCATAGTTTGGATGTCTTCACTATTATTCTGTATTATGTAGAAAATGGTAATAAAACAATATTTAAAAAACATTGAGTTGTGTCCAAACGTTTGACTGGTACTGTGTATAGTTATGTTAGGAATGACGGTGGAGAAGAGAAGCAGGCACGAGGAGTTTACATTTCATTTGGAATGGACATGCAACAGGACAGGAACGGCATCAGAACTGGGTAACACATAGACTAGATATAGATACAAAACCCTTATATTAGTAGGTGTGTCCAAACTTTTGACTGGTACTGTATATGGTAGAGGTAAAGTGACTAGGCAACAGGACAGATAATAATCAGTAGATGCAACATATGTGAGTGTGTAAGTGTGTGTGTGGTGACAGTATGCCTGTGTGCGTGTATATGTTTTGTGTGTGTGTGTGTGTGTTGGAGTGTCAGTGTTAGTTTGTGTGAGTGTGGGGGAGAGTCCAGGGTGTGTGCTGAGAGTCAAAAGAGCTAGTGCAAAATATTGAATGTCTATATGTGTGCATGTGTGTGTATGTGTGTTTGTGTGTGTGTGTCTGTGTTTATGTGTGGGTATGGGTGTATGAGTGTGTTGGTGATTGTGTGTTTGTGCGTGTGGGCATGCGCCAATGTAGGCCAGCAATGGGCAGTGCCAGCGATGGACACACACACACACACACACACAAACTCTACCTGTGTGCAGTACAGGTGTGTTAATAATACTTTTTTGATAATACAATTTGCTTTACATGCGTACAAAAACCATGGGAACTGTTTACATTGATCAATTCTATTATGTGTACAATCACAGACAATGTACAGATGGAACTGTAGAAACATGGATGTCTACTCTGTACTTGTCCAACCAATAATTTATATATACATTAGATAAGTCGCGAGGGGGCTTTTTTTTCTTCCAAGGAAAGCAATCCGGCTTTTTACTTCAAACCTGAAAGTTGTAATAGTAGAATGCACAAGGTGCACTTTTGAAATGTTGTAGTGCATCATCTGTTTTCCTCTTATGTCAGTCATTGCATACCTTAGAGATCAATTTATAACTTGTCAGAAATATCCAGATCAACAAGCCCATGTCAGCTAATGATTTTTAGCTCGGTTTTTAAGCCCATAGATTTTGTTGTAATGCTCGAGTCACTCAAATATCACATGAGTACACCTACAGACATAGCAACATTTATAGAATTGTTTAAATCCTGCAAAATGTTCTCTCCGCCAACAAGAGTGGTGTGAACAGCCTGGGTCATGAACAGCGCTTGTGCCCATAGAAATAGACGTGGCTATAGATGCGCAGTGGGGGTGAAGGATTGTTCCCCAATGCTGGAAGGGGGGTCTGAGTGAAAACGTTTGGGAACTCCTGCACTAAATGACTGACAGGGGGCACTGTTTTGAAGCCACCGCGCCTCCATATGGGCAGTCCTCCACCATTGTAAAAAATATTTTGGAAGCTATCGAAATGCATTTATTAATGTCTGCATTTGTTTTTGCCACATTTCTAATATTATTCTGTCACTGGCCAATACATAGCATCAGTTATCCAGGGTTTATATACATCAACGAGTACAACTTAATGTGAAACCTTTTTCCCTTGACTGGCTGCCGCTCATTCCCAGCCCTTTCCTTTAGTCTGTGGGTCAACAGATCCCAAGTGTTCCTCTCTTTCTCTCCCAGGCGTGTCTCATTCAGGGGACTACCAGCGCTTTGATGGAGCTCTGGGCCTGTTTATGTGCAGGGAAACCCCAGAGAGAGCTGTGTGTGGGGGCTGGTGTAGGAGCAGGCCCAGCTGGCACTGCATTTAGTGTGTGCTGCTGTAGACTGGCAGCTTGCAGCTGGTCTATAGCAACTCTGAAGGCCAGGTAAGCCATGATAACTTTAGGAAAGAGTTGTATGGCGAACACATTATGCACATAAGGCACTATGCAAACACACACACACACACACACACACACACACACACACACACACACACACACACACACACACACACACACACACACACACACACACACACACACACACACACACACACACACACACACACACACACACACACACACACGATTATTTGTCTCTGAAATGAAAACAGCAAGTGAAAGATGTCTGTCATTGAACAACCCCATGCCATGATTAGATAGCAGGAAAAACACACCAATCTATTTCAGAATTTCTTTAAATAATAAAAGCTAATTTACCAACATTTCTGAAAATGGATATATAGCATTTTAGAATGAAACTCTTCAATTACAAACACTTGATCCTGTTCCCTTAACTCCAACCAACATCCATAGGACCATTTTTTAAAAATGATAAGGTAATGATAAAGTATACAGTACGACTAGCTTGAGTTACAACTTAGCTTATACAGTCACACACAATGTACAGAAGATGCAATGAAAAACTTGGATATCATATACTTGGATATTATATATTTGGATATCGTAGACAGCCACGTAGAGTAACACCCTGACATTTTTATCAGTATAAGGCCTGGTGTTTTCTTTAACAGGTGAACGTTTAAGGGAGTGTGATGCTGAAGACAGTGTTCAAAAGCTTGTGGGACACGCCGTAGGGTTCAGAATCCCCACAGAGCTGGGGTTGATAGATCCTCCCCAGATGGTTTCTCTGCTGGACCAATCAGACTCAAACCAGCCCCGCCTTCCTCTCTGATACCAGAGTCACCTGGTAGCAAATAGCAATGGAAGGGATGGATGGATGAATATGAATGAACAAATGAACAAACCAACAAAGAAACAAATGGAGGAATGGATGGATTAATTTAATTCATTCATTCATCTCAGAGATAATATTTGATCAGTAACCGTGTGTGGACAGTAAAATTATAATAACATGTAGGTTTTGTATCATTATCTGACAATAGGTCATCTGTTGAGTTGCTTTGCTCTGGAAATAACTTCTGAATCTCATTGAAGAGACCAAGGAACCCTGCATCTTTAAAAAAGCAGACACACAAAAACAGTCATTGTTATTATTGGTCCAACTATGGGTTAAAGCAGGAAGGGAGACATTGTGGCGAACGGCACACTGCAAGATCCCCAGGGAGTCCAAGCGTAATCAAATGCACTTCTGATAGTACAGTATGGAAAAAAACATTATTTGCAACAATTATTTCGGCCTTTGTGTGTGTATCTGTCTATCATCTGTATTTTATTTATCCCGTTTTTGCTACTGAGTTTCAAGCTTCCTGTCTTGTTGTCCAGAGAGAACCTGTACAATACCAACCGTGACTTTGACTGGGGTCCTCTGAGGCTGCTTACTGAGGACCTGACACTGGCCAGGACTCCCCAACACTCTTTTCCATGGTCTTCACTCAACCTGGGGTGTGTGCCTTCAAACTCAGTGGGCATCAATACGAACACATGGTATTACAGCTATTTCTAACTGAAGTCTGTTCATAATCTACTTACTGGAAGTGCAAATCAATATAACGATTTTCTCTTTCATTTTGGCTGAGCCCTGTAACCCAGTTACCCTGTTTGCTTGAACAGGGCCTTAGATGTTCTTATGTAATGAACAAAATGGGTGAATGGTGCAATCGTTGTATAGTAATGCCCCGCTCTTCTTCATTGATTTTCTTTATTGCATCATGGAGTAACTTTAAACAGATAAAAGTGAAATCTATAGGCCTTCCCAATATCTAAAGCACCTATGCTCACGTGCTCCTCCTACAGTATGTGAGGGTAATGCCAGCAGGTGGACAGTGCTATGAGGCTGAACTGTTCTTCCCCACTGTGCCCTGTCATGTGACAAGGATGGGCATCGACAAGAGACGCTACCTGCTCCTGCTGGTTGGTGACAGGAGCAGGAGCTGCATTCATGGCAGGTGGGACAAAGCCTGTTTTGAGCCTCACATTTTCAGCAGCAAATTCTTTTATTTATTTTTTGGGGGGCGGATTGCCTGTTTTGCATGTTATTTTGACATTAACACATGTCACATATTAGTTTGCAAACAATGTAAAAAATATATATATAATTTAGTTAATATAAATATGTTCTCTTTTGTTTTCTTGAGTAAGGCAACTCCAAAATGCAGGTGTTTCAGCCTCGCTCAGTGCTTTCTGTGGTGGTGGGGCAAGCCATCAGAAAATACGGAGAGTTGAGCCGTGATTGGCTCAGTGTTCTGTCACTCATGGGAACACTACAGTACGTCACAACCAAGTCTAAGGGTAGAGCTAGAATATTCTAGCCCCTTGGGGGCTGCCATAGAGTTACATCCAAGAAGGCTAAAGGTCATGATAAATAGATGTCAAATCACGTTAGATGTACAGTAGCTTTGATTGGACTGATCATGTCAACATCATACTTTCAAAATCTTAGCTAGCAGTCACCATGAATCAAGTCGACAATCTACTGGCAAATCATTTTTAATCCTTGTCACATGAAGATAAATAATTTTGAGAAATTATAGATGAAACGTATCGGTGTTCCTCGGCCATTGGACATAAACATTACACAACAAGTTGGAAATAGCAAATTCAACAATGAGTGGTTTGGAAGGAATCAGTGACAGTGGCAAACTGCAAGCATTGCAAAGCAATCACTCGCCTGCTATTCAGTGGAGTGGCTGTGTGGTCCCAAATCTGGGATTAAGGGGCTCTTATCCAAGTTTAAAATGATTAACATTCAACATTGGCCATGCTGTCAATGAAGCATGATTTGTGTTGAGCTCAAAACAACCGGAACTCAGAAATCTTGACATCAGTTAGTTCAAGACAACAGGGAAGTCGGGAACTGGGAAAATACGCTTGGAACGGTCAGCCAACTCGGATTTGTAAATCCAGCCTCTTTCTAGAGCTACGACCTGAAGATCAAAGATCATGATCATCATGAGTCGACCTGTTTTTTTCCGAGTTCCCAGTTGTTTTGAAACCACCATGAATCTAGAGAATGCCAGACTTTGATGACAAAAGGACTGAAGGACCGCCACGCGTCACCTTCCTGTTCAAGTGAGCGCAGCACACCAAGGTGAGTCCAAAGATACACTGCTCCAAAAAATAAAGGGAACAGTAAAATAACACATCCTAGATCTGAATGAATGAAATATTCTTATTAAATACTTTTTTCTTTACATAGTTGAATGTGCTGACAACAAAATCACACAAAAATGATCAATGGAAATCAAATTTATCAACCCATGGAGGTCAGGATTTGGAGTCAAAATTAAAGTGGAAAACCACACTACAGGCGGATCCAACTTTGATGTAATGTCCTTAAAACAAGTCAAAATGAGGCTCAGTAGTGTGTGTGGCCTCCACGTGCCTGTATGACCTCCCTACAACGCCTGAGCATGCTCCTGATGAGGTGGCAGATGGTCTCCTGAGGAATCTCCTCCCAGACCTGGACGAAAGCATCCACCAACTCCTGGACAGTCTGTGGTGCAACGTGGCTTTGGTGGATGGAGCAATACATGATGTCCCAGATGTGCTCAATTGGATTCAGGTCTGGGGAACGGGCGGGCCAGTCCATAGCATCAATGCCTTCCTCTTGCAGGAACTGCTGACACACTCCAGCCACATGAGGTCTAG
Source organism: Oncorhynchus keta (assembly GCF_023373465.1). Taxonomy (NCBI): domain Eukaryota; kingdom Metazoa; phylum Chordata; class Actinopteri; order Salmoniformes; family Salmonidae; genus Oncorhynchus; species Oncorhynchus keta. Next base: position 46,406,145 of record NC_068421.1, on the reverse strand, counting down.
CATTGTCTTGCATTAGGAGGAACCCAGGGCCAACCGCACCAGCATATGGTCTCACAAGGGGTCTGAGGATCTCATCTCGGTACCTAATGGCAGTCAGGCTACCTCTGGCGAGCACATGGAGGGCTGTGCGGCCCCCCAAAGAAATGCCACCCCACACCATGACTGACCCACCGCCAAACCGGAGGATGTTGCAGGCAGCAGAACGTTCTCCACGGCGTCTCCAGACTGTCACGTCTGTCACATGTGCTCAGTGTGAACCTGCTTTCATCTGTGAAGAGCACAAGGCGCCAGTGGCGAATTTGCCAATCTTGGTGTTCTCTGGCAAATGCCAAACGTCCTGCACGGTGTTGGGCTGTAAGCACAACCCCCACCTGTGGACGTCGGGCCCTCATACCACCCTCATGGAGTCTGTTTCTGACCGTTTGAGCAGACACATGCACATTTGTGGCCTGCTGGAGGTCATTTTGCAGGGCTCTGGCAGTGCTTCTCCTTGCACAAAGGCGGAGGTAGCGGTCCTGCTGCTGGGTTGTTGCCCTCCTACGGCCTCCTCCACGTCTCCTGATGTACTGGCCTGTCTCCTGGTAGCGCCTCCATGCTCTGGACACTACGCTGACAGACACAGCAAACCTTCTTGCCACAGCTCGCATTGATGTGCCATCCTGGATGAGCTGCACTACCTGAGCCACTTGTGTGGGTTGTAGACTCCGTCTCGTGCTACCACTAGAGTGAAAGCATCGCCAGCATTCAAAAGTGACCAAAACATCAGCCAGGAAGCATAGGAACTGAGAAGTGGTCTGTGGTCACCACCTGCAGAACCACTCCTTTATTGGGGGTGTCTTGCTAATTGCCTATAATTTCCTCCTGTTGTCTATTCCATTTGCACAACAGCATGTGCAATTTATTGTCAATCAGTGTTGCTTCCTAAGTGGACAGTTTGATTTCACAGAAGTGTGATTGACTTGGAGTTACATTGTGTTGTTTAAGTGTTCCCTTTATTTTTTTGAACAGTGTATATTGTATGCTGCTGCCTAAATGATGCAATATGCCAGGGAGATTCAGGTGAAGTCGGACGTTTATATACGTACACCTTAGGCAAATACATTTAAACTCAGTTTTCCACAACTCCTGACATTTAATCCTAGTAAAAATTCCTGTTTTAGGTCAGTTAGGATCACCACTTTATTTTAAGAATGTGAAATGTCAGAATAATAGTATAGAGAATTATTTATTTCAGCTTTTATTTCTTTCATTACATTCCCAGTGGGCCAGAAATTGACATACATTCAATTAATATTTGGTAGCATTGCCTTTAAATTGTTTAACTTGGGTCAAACGTTTTGGGTAGCCTTCCACAAGCTTCCCACAATAAATTGGGTGAATTATAGCCCATTCCTCCTGACAGAGCTGGTATAACTAAGTCAGGTTTGTCGGCCTCCTTGCTCACACACGCCTTTTCAGTTCTGCGTACACATGTTCTATAAGATTGAGGTCAGGACTTTGTGATGGCCACTCCAATACCTTTGACTTTGTTGTCCTGAAGCCATTTTACCACAACTTTGTAAATATGGAAGACCCAAATGGACATCCTGACTGATGTCTTGAGATGTTGCTTCAATACATCCACATCATTTTCCTACCTCATGTCATCGATTTTGTGAAGTGCACTAGTCCCTCCTGCAGCAAAGCACACCCACAACAGGATGCTGCTACCCCCGTGCTTCATGGTTGGGATGGTGTTCTTCGGCTTGCAAGACTCCCTTTTTCCTCCAAACATAACGATGGTCATTATGGTCAAACAGTTATATTTTTGTTTCATTAAACCAGAGGACATTTCTCCAAAAAGTACAATTTTTGTCCCCATGTGCAGTTGCAAACTGCAGTCTGGCTTTTTTTATGGCGGGTTTGGAGCAGTGGCTTCTTCCTTGCTGAGCGGCCTTTCAGTTTATGTCGATATTGGACTTGTTTTACTGTGGATATAGATACTTTTGTACCTGTTTCCTCCAGCATACTTACAAGGTCCTTTGCTGTTGTTCTGGGATTGATTTGCATTTTTCACACCAAAGTATGTTCATCTCTAGGAGACGGAACGCGTTGCCTTCCTCAGCCGTATGAAGGCTGCGCAGTCCCATGGTGTTTATGCTTGCATACTATTGTTTGTACAGAGGAACATGGTACCTTCAGGCATTTGGAAATTGCTCCAAACAGAAGTTTCTAAAGCCATGACATAATTTTCTGGAGTTTTCTAAGCTGTTTGAAGGCACAGTCAATTATGTACACTTCTGACCCACTGGAATTGTGATACAGTAACTTATAAGTAAGTCTGTAAACAATTGTTGGAAAAATTACTTGTGTCATGCACAAAGTAGATGTCCTAACCGGCTTGCCAAAACTCTAGTTTGTTAACAAGAAATTTGTGGAGTGGTTGATAAACGAGTTTTAATGACTCCAACCTAAGTGTATGTAAACTTCCGACTTCAACTGTATGTAAACTGTAGCTAAGAAAGTAATACTACGTGTGTTGTGTAGTAAGATGTTATTAGGGTGAGGCACATCGGCTACTAATTTGTACTATTTACCCCTCTTAATTGTGCCTACTGTTCTGACTTGGTGGTGCACATGTAGCTTATAACCTGTTTTAGAGAAATGTAATCATCGAATATTGTAAGAGGTTTCATTGTCTGCTTATATGCCCCCTTTATTTATCCTACGGTTCTGACTTGGTATCCAGGGAGAACACTGTAAGAACCGCCCATATTCTGAATTCCGTCGCTGTACATTTCAAAAGAGCAAAACAAATAGTTATATTGACTATGTACTTTCTAGCTCTCTCATTAATGTCTTAATCAAAATGACGGATTGCCTCTTATGCGCTTGTCGTCCCCTTATGCCATAGTCTGTACATCTCAATTGTCATTAGAAACCACATTTGTTTAAGCAAGTCAGCCATATCAGCTGTTTTTTTTAAAGGCAGTAAATGAGGCTGAATGAACTATTTCCCTGCCAGACAAGGCTCTGCTGATAGCCAGGTTCAATTTTTATTCAACTTTTATTTAACTAGGCAAGTCAGTTAAGAACAAATTCTTATTTACAATATCGGCCTACCCCGGCAAAACCCGGACAACACTGGGCCAATTGTGCGCTGCTCTATGGGACTCCCAATTACGGCCGGTTGTGATACAGCCTGGAATCGAACCAGGGTCTGTCGTGATGCCTCTAGCACTGAGATGCTGCGCCATTCGGGAGCCTGTAGCAGTATTAGATGTTGGGACTGCTGATGGGAAAGCTTTATGTAGGCCCTAACAGTTTGTGGGCACCGTTTCTCAATCATTTCCTATTAAGGTATCTTTACTTTTACTCAAGTATGACAATTGGGCATTTTTCCCACCACTGTATTTTTCCTTTCTGTAATACAGAAGTGTTATATTTGTGACACTCAAGGTGCAGGTTGATGGTCACCAGACCTGAATACGGAATGTTTTGGATTATTGTCATATCTGTTGATTACCACCAGAATGGAGGTACAAGGACCTGGGACACACTGATTATTCACTATTCTATTGTATTGACGACATTCTGTGAACACTATGATTCTGTAGCAGCTGACAGTCACTGCCTTTTTTGTTTCGACTTCCTTACAAGCCTCTCTGTCTGGTGTTGACTAACTTTTAGCTTCTTGTGGAGCAAAGGTCAAGCACATTGTACACACAATTATGTTTATACACACAAGTCAGGCAGATTTGTATTCCCTCGTGTGGATCTTGTACCGAGAGTATGGCTGGCCAGAGAAAATTGCCAGTACTGTACGCTCCAGCTCCAGTACCCCATGGGTTCCAGGGTGATGACATTAAATAAGCACCACAGAAACCTCCAAGCCAGGATGACAGAGGCCTCTGTACAGCCCAGTAGAGTAGAATATATCCTCCTTACTCCCACTCACTCTTCACCCACCGTAGCCCATAGGCAAACAAGCTATTATACAACATTCGGACCATAGTATAGCAGCTCACACCTGCACCATTTACTTACTACCTTACACAACCCTGTTCACATAACAGTGAACGTGACCCTTAGGCATCCAAAAGCCACAACCAATCACACTGGTGTGGTTGCAAAATTCCACCATTCCACCATTCAAATAATCACAAATACTACAACTGAAACGGTCTTGATCAAGTTGGACAATCAGCCCAAATACGCTTATATCTGTTATATTTATATTTTGGCAATTTATATTTTTACAAATGTACATTAGAATGAAGTCACTGCAGTGGTGGAAGAATAAGATCAGTATACAGAAAAATGTGCTCAGTAGCTGATTCAGCATAATATAGAATGGAATATAATATAGATTGTGAACCAATGATATTATAGACAGGGCAATCTGTCTATAATTTCATTGGTTCACAATCTATATTATATGACAGTGCAATAGTGACACAACGTTACAGTAATATCAGTAGCAGTGCGTGGGTAAAATCACTGGGGAAGCCAGAGAAAAAGCCATATTACAACCTAAAGTACCAGTCAAAAGTGTGGACACACCTCCTCATTCAAGGGGTTTTCTTTATTTTTTACTATTTTCTACATTGTAGAATAATAGTGAAGACATCAAAACTACGAAATAACACACATGGAATCATGTAGTAACCAAAAAGGTGTTCAACAAATCAAAATATATTTTAGATTTTAGATTATTCAAAGTAGCCACCCTTTGCCTTGATGACAGCTTTGCACACTCTTGGCATTCTCTCAATCAGCTTCATGAGGTACTCATCCCAAACCATCTCAATTGGGTCGCGTGATTGTGGAGGACAGCTCATCTAATGCAGCACTCCATCACTCTCCTTCTTGGTCAAATAGCCCTCCAAAGCCTGGAGGTGTGCTTTGGGTCATTGTCCTGTTGAAAAACAAATGATAGTCCCACTAAGCGCAAACCAGATGGGATGGCGTATCGCTGCAGAATGCTATGGTAGCCATGCATGTTGTGTGCCTTGAATTCTAAATAAATCACTGAAAGTGTCACCAGCAAAGCACCCTCACACCATCACACCTCCTCCTCCATACTTCATGGTGGGAATCACACATGCACGGCGGTTGGAACCAAAAATCTCAAATCTGGACTCATCAAACCAAAGGACAGATTTTCACCAGTCCAATGCTCGTCTTTCTTGGCCCAAGCAGGTATCTTCTTCTATTGGTGTCCTTTAGTAGTGGTTTCAGTTCAACCATGAAGTCCAGTCACTGGCTTCATCAATAAGTGCATCGATGACGTCGTCCCCACAGTGACTGCATGTAATACCCCAACCAGAAGCCATGGATTACAGGCAACATCCGCACTGAGCTAAAGGGTAGCGCTGCTGCTTTCTAGGAGCAGGACTCTAACCCGGAAGCTTATAAGAAATCTCGCTATGCCCTCCGACAAACCATCAAATAGGCAAAGTGTCAGTACAAAACTAAGATCAAATCGTACTACACTCATCGGATGTGGCTCATCTGATGTGGCAGGGCTTGCAAACTATTACAGACTACAAAGGGAAGCACAGCCAAGAGCTTCCCAGTGACACAAGCTAAATTACTTCTATGCTTGCTTCGAGGCAAGTAACACTGAAACATGCATGAGAGCATCAGAGCATCAGCTGTTCCGGACGAATGTGTGATCACGCTCTCCGCAGCCGATGTAAGAACTTTAAATAGGTCATCATTCACAAGGCCGCAGGACCAGACGGATTACCAGGACGTGTACTCCGAGCATGTGCTGACCAACTGGCAAGTGTCTTCACTGGCATTTTCAACCTCTCCCTGTCTGAGTCTGTAATACCAACATGTTTCAAGCAGACCACCATAGTCCCTGTGCCCAAGAACACAAAGAAAACCTGCCTAAATGACTACCGACCCGTAACACTCACGTCTGTAGCCATGAAGTGCTTTGAAAGGCTGGGCATGGCTCACATCAACACCATTATCCCAGAAACCCTAGACCCACTCCAATTTGCATACCACCCTAATAGATCCACTGCCCTTTCCCACCTGGACAAAAGGGACACCTATGTGAGAATGCTATTCATTGTCTAGAGCTCAGTGTTCAACACCATAGTGCCCTCAAAGCTCATCACTAAGCTAAAGACCCTGGGACTAAACACCTCCCTCTGTATCTGGATCCTGGACTTCCTGGCGGGTCGCCCCCAGGTGGTAAGGGTAGGTAGCAATACATCCGCCACGCTGATCCTCAAAACGGGTTCCCTCTGGGGTGTGTGCTCACTCCGCTCTTGTACTCGCTGTTCACTCATGACTGCACGGCCAGGCACAACTCCAACACCATCATTAAGTTTGCCGATGACAAAACAGTGGTAGGCCTAATCACCAAATATGATGAGACAGCCTACAGGGAGGAGGTCAGAGACTTAGCAGTGTGGTGCCAGGACATCAACCTCTCCATCGAGGTCATCAAGACAAAGGAGAATATTGTGGACTACAGGAAAACGTGGACCGAGCATGCTCCCATTCTCATTGACAGGGCTGTAGTGGAGCAGGTTGAGAGCTTCAAGTTGCTTGGTGTCCACGTCATCAACAAATTAATATGGTCCAAGCACACCAAGGCAGTCGTGAAGACGGCATGACAAAACCTCTTCCCCTCAGGAGACTCAAAATATTTGGCATGGGTCCTCAAATCCACAAAAGGATCTACAGCTGCACCATCGAGAGCATCCTGACTGGTTGCATCACTGCCTGGTATGGCAACTGCTCGGCTTCTGACTGCAAAGCACTACAGAGGGTAGTACGTACGACCCAGTACATCACTGGGGCCAAGCTTCCTGGCATCCATATACCAGGTGGTGTCAGAGGAAGGCCCTAAAAATTGTCAAAGACTCCAGGCACCCTTGGCATAGACTGTTCTCTCTGCTATCACATGGCAAGCGGTACCGGAGCGCCAAGTCCAGGTCCAAGAGGCTTCTTAACAGCTTCTACACCCAAGCCATAAGACTCCTGAACATCTAATCAAATGGCTACCCAGACTCTTTGCATATTGATTTAGAACCACAGAGAGTTACCGCAAGTTGCAAAGAAAACAGGAGCTGCCTTCACTATTCCAGCACCATTTCAACATCATCAAATCACCTATGCTTAGTCTAATACATTGACAACTAGAAGATACCAAAAACAATTTAGTCGAACCAACGTAAGCTAAATATGATTTGGCTGTCCATGGTACTGCTTTTTTCTGTGGGTGCATCAGTGCAAGTAGAAAAAAAACATGTTGATTCACCCTAATGTAGAGAAATGCCAATGCCATCCTCCTCTCTTCCATATTGACGAAACGGTCTATGACTCGCTTTTAGTATTTGTTGTCATAATATGTATTTGTTGGCTAAAATGCTTGCTTGCTAGACTAACTTCCTTTCATGAATGGGTGACAATGACCCAGCTAGTTAACATTAGCCTACTAAATCTAGCTACATATTGAACTTCCATCCTCTCAGGCCAGGGGCAGAAAGAATGAATTTATGGTTGGATCAGAATCACCGTTATAATCATTGGCCAGTACGGAGAATGAAATAAAACCCACAAGTCAAAATCCCTATCTCCATCCATGGTTAATTAATGAAAGGGACCATTTTAGCCACCAGAGGACAACAACACAATGAGATGCAACAATTGAAGTTGTTTCTGTCTTTTGAAGTTTTGCTTTTGATGTGATGTGAATGGTGTGAAGCCAAATCCAATTCACAGTTGAGCTCACTCAGTTTAGCTCTAGCTGACTGGCTATTATTTTATACTTTCTTTTATCAAGGGAGGCCTTGATGCTTGCTGGCTTCCCTTGCATTCAATGGTGGCAACAATGTCATACTCTTTATGACCAGACTGCATCAGATAGGCCGAGATTTTTGTCGAAGGTACTACACAGCACACAGATTCCCTCGCACACTCAATGTCTGTTGAGATGTGTCAAGTTTCCTTGTAGGCCTGCCTATTTGGCGGGGATACTGTTAAGCCAGCTGTATATCCTATTGCCTGTTTATGTGACTTTTATTAAAGAATGTGAAACCTTGTTGTGTCTGTTTGCTGCTTTTCATTAAATCATGCATGCTGTAGCTGTTCTGTATATGGCCTAAAATGCATTTGTTCATATGGGCAGAATATTTTCTATAGGCTATAGCAGAACAAATGTTTATCAGTTATGATAAATGCAAGAGAAAAAAATGTATCTATTACAGTTCGACATTTAGGGGATTCAAATTTTTTTTAAACTGTCACATGACTATAGAAATTAAAAATTGTTATTTTAATTACATAAAGTAACAATAACCTGGGATTAAAGGGTTAGGCTATATACTAAGTAAAAAGGGTTCCAAAGGGGTTTTGCGGCTGTCCACATAGGATAACCCTTTTTGGTTCCAGGTATAACTATACCCTCAGCAAACCCTCAGCATTGCACTGCTACCCTCAGCATTCATTATTCTTAGTCAGAACAAGCAACAGAGACACCCCAAAAGTTTCATAACCAGGGGCTCTGCCTTGAAGACCAGGGGCTGACGGGGGATCACAAAATCATCGTATTCTACACAATTTCACATGACCGGAGACATTACAATAATATTTTTTTTAGGAGTAACCCAGTTACTTAGAAGTAACCCAATATCATTCTCTGCATATTGTAAAAAAAAATAAAAATGCGTCTCCATTGCCTAGATATTTCCTTATATTGTACTGCTGTAAATGTTTCAACACAGATTCATGAAGAAAAACGAACTCACCTCTCATTGGCTGTTAAGGACAGGGGTGTCAAGCTTGACTCCTGGAGAGCAGCACATCAAATCAAATCCAATTGTATTACCACCTATATTGAATACAACTGCTGTAGACAGTGAAATGCCTTCTTATGAACCTTCCCCGACCTTCCCCAGAGTTTAAATATAATAATAAAAATACATAAAATAGTAACCAACACAAGATAAATAAAATACACAAGAATTGAGCTATACACAAGGAGTACCAGTATCAGATTAATGTGTAGCGGTACAAGGTATTTGAGGTCGATATGTACATGAAGGCAAGGTAAAGTGACTAGGCATCTGGATAGATAATATGAGTAAAATAAAAGGACAGAGTAGCAGCAGCAAATTATGAGTGTAAAGGTGTGTGTAAGTAGGTTTGTTGTGTATATAACGTCTAGAGAGTGTGCGTAGGGTCAGTGCAAGATAGAGTCAGTGCAAATAGTTTGTGTGTCATTAATTGACTATTTAGCAGTCTGGCTATTTAGCAGTCTTCTGGCTTGGGGGTAGAAGCTGCCTCGGTGCCTGTTGATCCGAGAGACGATGCTCCGGTACCGGTTTGCCGGATGGTAGCAGAGTGAACAGTCTATGGCTTGGGTGGGTGGAGTCTTTCTTGGGCCTTCCTCTGACACCACCTGATATAGAGGTCCTGGATGGCAGGGAGCTTGGTCCCAATGATGTACTGGGCTGTCTGCCCCACCCTTTGTAGCGCTTTGCAGTCAAGGGTGTTGCAATTGCCATACCAAGCAGTGATGCAGCCAGCCCAAGATACTGTTGATTGTGCAGTTGTAGAACTTTTTGAGGATCTGAGGGCCCATGCCAAATCTTTTCAGCCTTCTGAGGGGTAAGAGGCACTGCTGTGCCCTCTTCATGACTGTGTGGGCATTTGGTCCATGTTAAGTTCTTAGTGAGCTCTCGACCCTCTCCACAACAGCCCTGTCAATGTGGATGGGGGCATGCTCTCCCCTCTTTCTCCTGAAAGTCCACGATCAGCTTCTTGGACTTAATGACGTTGAGGGAGAGGTTGTTGTCCTGGCACCACACTGCTAAGTCTCTGACCTCCTCCCTGTAGGTTGACTTATCGCCATCTGTGATCAGGCCTACCACCGTTGTGTCATCAGTAAACTTGATGATGATGTTGGAGTCGTGCACAGCCACGCAGTCGTGGGAGAACAGGGAGTACAGGAGGGTACTAACCACACACCCAAGGGACACCAGTGTTGAGGGTCAGCGTGGCAGAGGTGTTGTTGCCTACCCTCACTACCTGGAACTGGCCCACCAGGAAGTCCAGGATCCGGTTGCAGAGGGAGGTGTTCAGTCCCAGGGTCCCTAGCTTGGTGATGAGGTTGTTTGTCCTTGCCTTTAACAGAAGTTACATTAGTAACAGTAAACCTGGAAAGCCAAGTGTCTAGACTCTATGCAATCAGACACACTATGTGATCAATTAACAACCATGGAGAAATGAAAACCATTATGAATACTGCAGCCCCTGAAAATGGGAGCTATGCACCCAAGTTAGATAGATCTTGCTATGTTTTGTGATCAGAGCTTTGTGGTACACAGTTAAGACCTTGAGTTTTCCCCATTCCTGACAATTTTACCTGACCAGAAAACAACTTTGGGCCCTATGATCTTTAATGCAGTGTTGTCCAGAGGGTGGCGTCACAGGCATCTGAGATGACAGAGCAGGTGTCGAGGGAGTGCCAGCGGCAGGGGGCATGGGCTGCCCTGAAAGAAGGCAAGGGGGCAAAGCTTCTGAACACTGACTCAGTCCTTAGCAAGGAGGACATCATAGGTGAGACCTCTTGCCATTCTGCACCAGGCTTGAAACCGAAGGCTTAATCATTAACTAAGGATACAGTATCTTACAGTACAGGCACACAACAGTAGTCTCTAGACAGATCAAAGGTTATATTCTAGGCTATATTATCTGTCCCTACTAAAGTTGAGAAGTTCAGAGAAATATACATTTTATATGAATGAAGATAAATAAATAGTACAGTGGTTCCTCACACGAGTCATCCGGTTTTGTGTTGTGTTCACTCCAAAGCTATAACAAGTGAATTGACGCCACCTTGTGGTAGAAAGATGTTTTGTGTTTGGCAATGGGTCAAAAGGGACAATTTATCATGTAAATCAATCTACATTCAAGTCAGATACATTTAGCTTCATAGACACATTGGCTGGGTAAGAGACTTAGGTCAGATTTACTGAAATACTGTTATAAAGTTTGACATATCACTTCCTATGAGGTGGGTCAAATACTTCTCTAACTTAATTTCTTCCAGCCCCTGACGGGTCAGTGCGTGCCTGTGGAGCGGTGCCACGCAGTCTCATACTACCCAAACCCCACACTCACGTGCTCCTGGCCAGCGGTCACAGTATGTCAGTGCCCCCCTGTCTTCTTCTTCCACCATCAGACAGGCAGACTGCTGCCCATAGCTGGCACAGTGGGCAATGACCCAGCCAGCTCTACCCTAGTCTTCACAACAGACTCATGTTCAGGTGAGTCAAGAGCGCTGTGTGGTAACCACAACTAGAGATCGACAGTACATGCATTACGACTTTGCACTTTCAAATCCCAAAATGTACACTATTTCACTTTTGAAAGGAAAAATAACAATTTATATTCACTTAAATCCAAATATGTGATTTAGATAAGGATGTAGATGCTTAAAATGTCTTGCTTCTTGTTATCAGGGGTTATGAGAAAGTTTCCCCTGCTGCCAAACCCCTTTCCCGCCATTCAGCCCAGCCCATGACCACCCGACTAAGGGTCCTCCGCCCCAGACAAAGACTGCTGCTAGGGGGACACTTGTGTGACCAGGACACAAGTCTCCTGGTGCCCACTTTAGCTGTGACCATCCACCCTCAGACTGGGCTGGTGTAACCCCTGGGAGGGGTGCATGTGTTCCCCCGACCCGTCTTCCCCAGCCCATCCAGGTGGGCTCTCCAATGTTGGACCCCATGACGGGAAATGTGGTGCTGACTGCCGGAGTCAATCTAGATCTAATAACGGGTCACACATGAACAAAAATAGGGAGGCGATGGGTTCGAGACCGAGTCAAGACAGAGTCCAGAAAAACGGGTCATGCAGATCTCCCCTACCACACAAACGTGAGATGGCTGAGTTTGGGGAAGGTGCTTAAAAGGGTGTGGAGCCTGAAGTATGAGATGGCTGAGTTTTTGCAAATGAAAGGAAAATATGTGGATTTCCCTCAACTGCAAGAATGGTTGGCTGATTTTGCGTTCACCGTGGATGTCATGGCCCTCATGCATAAACTGAATTCCAAACTAAAAGTGAAGGGCCTTTTTGGAGATCAGATGTACAGCCTTGTCAAAACCTTCAAGGGAAATTACTCCTCCTGGCCCACCAAGTAGAAGCCAACAATCGCACCCACCTTCCGACACTACTAGTTTGTTCCCTGTCAGATGACCAGCGGGAGAAGTATACATCGCTGCTGCGTGCTTTGAAAGGTGAGTATTGTCATCATTTTGAGGATATCAAAGTGTTGGAAAAAGACATGCTGTTTGTTTCCTCTGCTTTCACCTTCAATGTGGATAAATGTTCCCACTGACCTGCAACTTGAGCTTATCGATCTTCAGTCTGATGCAGTGATTGGAGAACTATTCAAAACAATGTCACTGATGAGGTTCTATGCATCTCTCGATTAACTCAACTTTCCAACCATTAGGAGTCATGCTCAGAAGATGTTTGTACTATTTGGGCCAACCTATGTATGTGAACAGACATTTTCAGTGATGAAATATAACAAGTCAAGACACATCTCTTACTGACTTTCACCTCTCAGCAATTCTGCACATAGCGACGTCAGAAACGACACCTGACTTCACTGCTCTTAGACAACGCCCATCAGAGACTTCACTCCTCACACTGATTGAGTAGTTTAAATGTAATGCTGAGCTCTCTCTCTTTCTTGTGTTTTTGTCCATCCCAGGTTAACAAGAGTTCTGTCCGTGGTGGTGTACTTTTCCCTTCGTGTAGTTCATTGCATGTTTAATAATGAAAATACCTACCAAAAGGAGAACATGGATGTGGTTTATTTCTGTGCATGTTAAAAAAGTTGAATAAGTAGCATATCTGGACGTGATTTACAGTAGCCATATCAGTCAACACAGTCATACACTTGATGTATAATCCTGTAATAGCATTCTTGCCCGAAATGGCAAAAAATATATTCTAATGTAGCCCTCAATGGAAAATAATTGCCCAGGCCTGAGAAAGGGCTAAGGATTTACAAAATAATGATTATAATAACATACAAATAATGATAATTATATTATTATTTTCAATGATGTTCTGATTTAATCTCTCAATTTTTGTTGGAAAGGGAAGGGTTTAACACCGAAGAGAAAAAAAGGATCTAGCTAGCCACAGCTAGTCAGCCATTGACTAGGCCATCAGAAGCTAGATTAAAGGAACTGCCATTCAACTGTATTAGGAATTATGAATCATCGAAAACTCGTTTTTCTGGCCATTTGTACAAAAATGTATGAAAACTTCTGCCTTCTTGAAGGCCACTAGCGAGCAGTAGTTTCTAGCTTTTGTTGTCGGCTAGTTTGCAGCGGTTGCAGCAGGTGTTATCAAAGAGGATGTTGTTGTTCATTTGTTAGCTACTACATTTTCAAGAATAACTTTCAACAAGAAGTTAAGTTTCATATTTCCATCGTCTGGTGAGTGGATCTGTGTTTTTTTTTTTTTTTTACTGTTAGCCATCTCTTTGAAACATTGTTGCTTTAACGTGGAACTGACAGAATTTTAGCAACATGAAATCTGATTAAAATCTGTTCATATACATCCCCAGGAAGAATATGACACTTAAAAAAAGAAAAAACACATCTGACAAGGACCACTTAGATATGGTCATTTTCAGGTTTTCATCAATTATTTTGGAAATTCTACAGCAATATAGAGTGGGAAAAGCGGCCGTGCATTTGGACAATGAATACACACTGCAGGAACTAAAACCAAATAAAAACATCTGTCTTGTCCAGGACTGGAGTCTACACAGACCAGTGAGCTATAGCTAATCAGAGCTAGAGTAGACCTATATACGAACAAGCCATTTGCCACACGGGCCTACCATCATTCACTTTGAACTGGACTGTGTGTTTACAGGCAGTTGCAACCACGTGAATTTAGATCATTAGAACACATTCACCAACAGCAACAAAATACACCTGAATGGATTTCTGCAAATATGTAAACACCACGGGAGTCCTCTTACATTTGGGAACTTTACAGTCCTATTTATCAAACAACCATGTAAAGCTAGCTTCTATTTCCCTCAGTTACTGTATGCACATCAACAACAACAAGATCAACAACTAATGCTTTTTATTTATTTTTATTTCACCTTTATTTAACCAGGTAGGCTAGTTGAGAACAAGTTCTCATTTGCAACTGCGACCTGGCCAAGATAAAGCATAGCAGTGTGAACAGACAACACAGAGTTACACATGGAGTAAACAATTAACAAGTCAATAACACAGTAGAAAAAAGGGGGAGTCTATATACAATGTGTGCAAAAGGCATGAGGTAGGCGAATAATTACAATTTTGCAAATTAGCACTGGAGTGATAAATGATCAGATGGTCATGTACAGGTAGAGATATTGGTGTGCAAAAGAGCAGAAAAGTAAATAAATAAAAACAGTATAAAAACAGTATGGGAATGAGGTAGGTGAAAATGGGTGGGCTATTTACCAATAGACTATGTACAGCAGCAGCGATCGGTTAGCTGCTCAGATAGCTGATGTTTGAAGTTGGTGAGGGAGATAAAAGTCTCCAACTTCAGCGATTTTTGCAATTCGTTCCAGTCACAGGCAGCAGAGTCCTGGAACGAAAGGCGGCCAAATGAGGTGTTGGCTTTAGGGATGATCAGTGAGATACACCTGCTGGAGCGCGTGCTACGGATGGGTGTTGCCATCGTGACCAGTGAACTGAGATAAGGTGGAGCTTTACCTAGCATGGACTTGTAGATGACCTGGAGCCAGTGGGTCTGGCGACGAATATGTAGCGAGGGCCAGCCGACTAGAGCATACAAGTCGCAGTGGTGGGTGGTATAAGGTGCTTTAGTGACAAAACGGATGGCACTGTGATAGTCTGCATCCAGTTTGCTGAGTAGAGTGTTGGAAGCCATTTTGTAGATGACATCGCCGAAGTTGAGGATCGGTAGGATAGTCAGTTTTACTAGGGTAAGCTTGGCGGCGTGAGTGAAGGAGGCTTTGTTGCGGAATAGAAAGCCGACTCTTGATTTGATTTTCGATTGGAGATGTTTGATATGAGTCTGGAAGGAGAGTTTGCAGTCGAGCCAGACACCTAGGTACTTATAGATGTCCACATATTCAAGGTCGGAACCATCCAGGGTGGTGATGCTAGTCGGGCATGCGGGTGCAGGCAGCGATCGGTTGAAAAGCATGCATTTGGTTTTACTAGCGTTTAAGAGCAGTTGGAGGCCACGGAAGGAGTGTTGTATGGCATTGAAGCTCGTTTGGAGGTTAGATAGCACAGTGTCCAATGACGGGCCGAAAGTATATAGAATGGTGTCGTCTGCATAGAGGTGGATCAGGGAATCGCCCGCAGCAAGAGCAACATCATTGATATATACAGAGAAAAGAGTCGGCCCGAGAATTGAACCCTGTGGCACCCCCATAGAGACTGCCAGAGGACCGGACAGCATGCCCTCCGAGTTGACACACTGAACTCTGTCTGCAAAGTAATTGGTGAACAAGGCAAGGCAGTCATCCGAAAAACCGAGGCTACTGAGTCTGCCGATAAGAATATGGTGATTGACAGAGTCGAAGGCCTTGGCAAGGTCGATGAAGACGGCTGCACAGTACTGTCTTTTAATCGATGGCGGTTATGATATCGTTTAGTACCTTGAGTGTGGCTGAGGTGCACCCGTGACCGGCTCGGAAACCAGATTGCACAGCGGAGAAGGTACGGTGGGATTCGAGATGGTCAGTGACCTGTTTGTTGACTTGGCTTTCGAAGACCTTAGATAGGCAGGGCAGGATGGATATAGGTCTGTAACAGTTTGGGTCCAGGGTGTCTCCCCCTTTGAAGAGGGGGATGACTGCGGCAGCTTTCCAATCCTTGGGGATCTCAGACGATATGAAAGAGAGGCTGAACAGGCTGGTAATAGGGGTTGCGACAATGGCGGCGGATAGTTTCAGAAATAGAGGGTCCAGATTGTCAAGTCCAGCTGATTTGTACGGGTCCAGGTTTTGCAGCTCTTTCAGAACATCTTCTATCTGGATTTGGGTAAAGGAGAACCTGGAGAGGCTTGGGCGAGGAGCTGCGGGGGGGGCAGAGCTGTTGGCCGAGGTTGGAGTAGCCAGACGGAAGGCATGGCCAGCCGTTGAGAAATGCTTATTGAAGTTTTCGATAATCATGGATTTATCGGTGGTGACCATGCTAGCCAAAGCAAGGTGAGATAGAATCTAACAAGGAACATTAGATAAATCCTATCAAACTTTTTCAGCTAGGTAGGCCTGAAAAATGGCACTGATAAACTATGGGGAATTGTAGCCTCCTCGTCCCTTCTGCAGCTTGCCCGCCAATGCATGCTTGTCCCAACCAAGCACCCAAGCTAACTGGCTAAAGTTGGCTAGCTTGCTAGCAAGCTACTTCCAGACACACATGAGAGAACACCTCACCCTGACAATTTTTCTCACCGTAGCAGAGCTGGTTAGGTTGTTTACATGTTATCTAGAGCGTTCTTGACTAACTATGACTTTTTCTTGCCTACGTTTACTGACACCGGTCATATCCAGCAGTTGTTGCGCGTTCGAAAATGCATCTGTTGTTCTGTGCTCTGGCACACTCAGATGAGAGTGCTCTGAAATCAAAGTAGATATCCAGAGTGAATTTTCTAACGCAAGAGATATATTAACTGTATAACAGTTATTCAAGTTCTTGCTAGCTAACCAAATGGCACCTGCATCTCTTGCTATGTCTAGCCACTGAAAAACAGTATGAGGGGAAAAAGTCAGTCACTCACCCACTTCCAATGGCATGACATGACATCCTCCTAGCAGCTAGCTAGATAGCTATCTAATGTTAGGCTCCATGTTTTTAGCTTGCTACATAAATAGATACGCTAGCCTATAAGACACATTTATGACTGAATTGTGATCATTGGCATTCCCAGCCTTAGTTACATTCATCCGCTTATGTCCAGAATATCGAGTCATTTGAACTGAAACAGTGCATTTTATTTTCTATGCGTTATTGACTGTACGCTTGTTTATTCCATGTGTAACTCTGAGTTGTTTGTGTCTCACTGCTTTGCTTTATCTTGGCCAGGTCGCAGTTGTGAATGAGAACTTGTACTCAGCTAGCTTACCTGGTTAAATAAAGGTGAAATAAAATACAAAATAAAAATCCAAATAGAGGCAGCAAACAATGCACCATTTACAACCTGGTAGCAATAACTGTATTGCTGTATGATATTAATCATGCATTGAACTGCATCCATCTATTCTGCCAACAATGCCTTAGTGTACAGTGCTTTCGGGAAGTATTCAGAGGCCTTCACTTTTTCCACATTTTGTTATGTTACAGCCTTGTTCTAAAATTGATTCAATGAATTTTTTCCCACCTCTATCTACACACAATACCTCATAACGACAAAGCGAAACGGGTTTTTAGAACACTTTGGAATACTTATTTACATAACTATTCAGACCCTTTGCTATGAGACTCAAAATTGAGCTTAGGTGCATCCTGTTTCCATTGACCATCCTTGAGATGTTTCTGCACCTTGATTAGAGTCACCAAGACTCTTCCTAGAGCTGGCCACCCGGCCAAACTGAGCAATCGGGGGAGAAGAGCCTTGGTCAGGGAGGTGACCAAGAACCCGATGTTCACTCGGATCTAGCTCCAGATTTCTTCTGTGGAGATGGGAGAACCTTCCAGAAGGACAACCATCACTGCAGCACTCCACCAATCAGGCCTTTATGGTAGAGTGGCCAGACAGAAGCCACTCCTCAGTAAAAGGTACATGATAGCCCGCTCTCAGACCATGAGAAACAAGATTCTCTAATTCTGATGAAACCAAGATTGAACTCTTTGGCCTGAATGCCAAGCGTCATGTCTGGAGCAAACCTGGCACCATCCCTACAGTGAAGTATGATGGTGGCAGGATCATGCTGTGGGGGTGTTTTTCAGTGGCAGGGACTGCGAGACTAATCAGAATTGAGGGAAAGATGAACAGAGCAAAGTACAGAGAGATCCTTGATGAAAACCTGCTCCAGAGCGCTCAGGGCCTCAGACTGGGGCGAAGGTTCCCCTTCCAACAGGACAATGACCCCTAAGCACAGCCAAGACAATGCAGGGGTGGCTTCAAGGGCAAGTCTGAATGTCCTTGAGTGGCCCAGCCAGAGCCCAGACTTGAACACGATCTAACATCTCTGGAGAGACATGAAAATAGCTGTCCAACGACACTCCCCATCCAACATGACAGAGCTTGAGAGGATCTGCAGAGAAGAATGGGAGAAACTCCTCAAATACAGGTGCGCCAAGCTTGCAATGTCGTACCCAAGAAGACTCTAGGCTGTAATCGATGGCAAAGTTCTAAGTAAATTGTCTGAATAAAGTAGGTAAAACGCTGTCAGTTTTACATTAAACGTTACTTTGTTTGCTAAACATAAAATGTGTTTTTGCAATGGGAAGTAATAGTTGTACATTTCGATTGGGAAATGCCTAATAGTTGTGCTTTTGTTTTCTTCTGATTGGCCCGCCCAGTGAATGAAAGGCAACCTTGTATGAAAAATCACGTTTTCCTATTTAATTTTTTTTTGTTTTCCTGTCAATTTTTCTGATTTTCACTCTCAAAATCACACTTTTTTAAAACAGGAAAAAATACAAAAATGTGATGGTCTAAGTCTACAACAATGCTTAAACCACATCAATGTGATTGGGTGGGCCTGCCTGGGCCTGGCTCCCCAGTGGATGGGCCTCTGTCTACCCAGGCCTATCCATGTCGACGCCCCTGATGCAAACAATGCATGATGACAATTGACAGCCCAAATAGCCTACCAACCAACACTTCGGACTAAACTTTTTCAAAAAATTTTTTGTATACCCATTGTTGCCTAGTAGATATCATTAGTTGAAATGTATTTCCTACCCTACCGGCTACTGATGTCATTCTTCTGTGAGCTGCTTCATGCCAAAACAAGCTGAGAGCTGCACGCTCTTGCTGCCTGCAGATGATATTCCGCTGAAACGAGGCTGTGTGCGGCACGCATGTGAATATATTTCACTTGCTTTGTGATTGTGTAGGCTACTTTGTACATGATTTCTCTATTGTACTACATAATTGATAAGTTGTATACCTCCACTACAGTACCTTGATACGCATCAGTAGGAATTAAGTAGTGAGTATAGGCAATGCCACTGTAAAAACAAAAGTGGGTATACATACGGGTTATACCTGCATGTATACCCTCCACTACACCACTGGCACTTTGTGTTTGAAAAAAAGTACACTCCTACATGAGTGCGCTGGTATTACTGTTGTTGTCCTTTCAGAATCACAAACTGAAGGTCTATAGGTTCATCACTGCGCAAACATGTTTATAATAGATATAAAGGCTATTAAAATACAAATGTTTCAAGAAAGGAGTGAATATATTTGGTCTGGCGAAGCGGTTTTATACGCTGATAATTTATGAGTTTGTTTACTCTGCTAATCTCAGGCTGGTCTCATGAAGAAATGACGAGTCCTCACTGTCTGAGAGTCAAGACCGAGTACAAAAGCATCCAACACCAACACTGGTAAGCACTACATGATCAAAGGATAGTACCGTGTGTAGTATATTATTCTCCAGTATACCACACAATTCTAAAGTAAGCACTACATAATCGAGGGATACTACAGTGTCTAGTATATTCTACAGCATACTACAACGTTCTAAAGTAAGTACTACACCTGATCAAGGGTTAGTAGGCTACAGTTTAGTATACTACAGTTTACTACAGAATTCTATAGTAAACGTTAGTATTTTTTTATATGGGTAACTCCCCAACTTCCATGGACATTTGATGCAGACATAATATGGGCACCGTACTGGTGTTTGAAATACTAAACAATGTTAGACCAATCCTTTTGTGTTTTAAGATCTAGCTAAAGCAAAGTTAAAACGTTTTCCCTGACCACTTGACTTGAACCAGGAAAAACTCCAGACTCAGTCATAACCTGTAACTAGGACCTTAAGTTTCTCTTGGTCAGATCAAATGGTAAGGACAAACTCCTGGCCCTACACATAATGTCATGTCCCTCTCTAGGAGCGGTGCTTCCAGTAGACGGCCTCCTCCTGTGTCCTTCATCGAGCTCCTGAGCGGCAAGGTAGTCCAGGTGGGCGGCGGTAGCATCCAGTCTGGGAATCTGGTGCCTCAAGCCGGGGGGTTTCAGGCTCTACTAGACAGCCAAACTCTGGTTGCCCGTATCCGCCTGGTGGAGCTTCTGCGTGGGCTCAGAGAGGACTGGGGCTCTGGGGAGATGGGTTTGCAGGGTCTGCAGGCCCAGAGGAAGGAGACTGAGCTTGGACGGATCCAGGCTGCAGCCAAGGAGAAGGAGCAGGCCTGGGGGAAAGTGCTACACTGTCACCTGCAGCTGCTGAGCCGGCTGGAGACCCTGCTGGACTGGGCCTTGGGCGTTGCCCAGGATGGTAGCGTCCAAGGTAGGTTTCTTTCACACCTGCTTGTGTACATTGCAAGGTCTTTTCGGCCAGGATTCAATCAGATCAGCCTTAACCCACGGTAACCAACAAACACATAGCTTATCATTGCTTTTGTTTAGGCGGTGTCGGAGGTGTAAATGCGTTGAAACGTTCTAATCCACAAGCGGCACCCAGCGTTATGCCTATTGCGGACATTTCCATCGCATTAGTAGAAATCCCATGCAGTTCGAACACTGGGATTTGTGATGGAACTTTAGCCTGAATTAGGCTGATATTAATCCTTGTTATTTTGTTCATTGGTTTTCAATTTGAGCGTCATTATTTCTATATAGCCTACACTTTCTCGTTCTGAACTTCTAACGCGGGTGGGAATTAAAGAGTCGGGATGGTTGTGGTTTCGTGACAATGACCACAAGAGTAGTCGCTGACGGATGTGACAGCTTTTTATTTTATTTTAATTTTATTTCCGTCTTATTTTCCAGGAAAGTTGACACCGGGGTTAAACTTCTTAAGGATGACGCAGAATATAGTTCCCATGCAGGAACATCAATCAGCGGAAATTCATAGCGCCACCTATAGTTTTTGATAAAACTCAAACTTTCATTAAAACACACATTCAAGGTAGTGAATTAAAGCTACACTCGTTGTGAATCTATCCACCAAGTCAGATTTGTAAAATGCTTTTCGGCAAAAGCATGAGAAGCTATTATCTGATAGCATGCACCCCCAAAATACTGCAACGTCACCTATAACACAACAGATTTTGCGGTAGCCGGCGCTACCCAAAACGCAGAAATAAAATATAAAACATTCATTACCTTTGACGAGCTTCTTTCTTGGCACTCCTAGATGTCCCTCCTAGGTCTTTTTTTCTCTCGATTAAATCGGTCCATATATAGCCTAGATATCGATCTATGAAGACTGTAATCAAGGAAAAAACTGAGTTTGATAACGCAACGTCATTTTTTTTAATTAAAAAAGTTGACGATAAACTTTCACAAAACACTTCGAAATACTTTTGTAATGCAACTTTAGGTATTAGTAAACGTTAATAATCTATCAAAATGATCACGGGGCGATGTATATTCAATAGCTCCACGTCTTGATATCATGTCCAAATATTTCTCAACCAAAACATCCGGTCAGAGACCGGAAGAAATGCGCTGCCTTGTGTCCGTTTGACCAAGAAACAAATCCGAGACAAATGACAAGACTGTTGACATCGTGTGGAAGCTGTAGGTATTGCAACCTCGGCCCCATTTAATGTGGTTTCTTTTTTCTTTTCAACAATACATTCAAGTGGCGCATTGATATATTTTCCAGTTTTCAGATTTTCCTGCGCTTTTCGATGAAACACACGTTCTGTTATAGTCACAGCCGTGATTTAACCAGTTTTAGAAACGTCTGAGTGTTTTCTATCCACACATACTAATCATATGCATATACTATATTCCTGGCATGAGTAGCAGGGCGCTGAAATGTTGCGCGATTTTTAACAAAAAGCTGCGAAAATGCGCATGATCCATAACAGGTACATCCCTACTCTTACGATAAGTGCAATGAGATCTTTAGTGGCCACAGAGAGTCAGGACACCCGTTCAACGTCCCATCCGAAAGACGGCACCCTACACAGGGCAATGTCCACAATCACAACTCTGGGGCATATTTTTTTTAGACCAGTGGAACGAGTGCTTCCTACTAGCCCTCCAACACCACTTCCAGCAGCATCTGGTCTCGCATCCAGGACCAACTCTGCTTAGCTTCAGAAACAAGGCAGCAGTGGTATGCAGGGTGGAATGCTGCATCCCCACAGTTACACCTCCGCCATCGCCTTAACAAGAGCAATTATAAGCTATGCATTTTTCAGTTACTGCGGGTTAAAGCTGATCTGATTGAATCCTGGCCGTACTCCCAATCCAGCTGTTTAGAAATAGAGAAAATGGAAACCAAGTTTAGGCTGTGGGAAGACGGTGATGGATGAAAACGTGAAAAAAAATACATCAATCCCTTTTGTCTGTCAAAAAGTTTCAACTGTCTTCCTGGCCGCCCCTTATACCCACTGCTTTTGGGGTAAAAAGGGTTAAGAGTTATGGGACCTGACACTCTGTATCCTACTACATTAGGAGAAATCCATCTACCTGGTGCTGATCTGTCTCTGCCGGCACTGCCTGGGATGGAGTATCCTGATCCACAGGGCTCTGGCCTTACGGTCCCTATCCTGGGGACTCCGATGGAGCCCGTGTCAGGACTCACTGTCCCCCTGGCTGGAACCACGGAGGACCCAGATGGCAAAGGGAATCAGGGTGGATGGAATCAGTTGCATGTATTGATGGATGCCAAGGGAAGCCAGGCTTCCCCCCAAAATTGACCAAGAAAAAAAAAAAAAAGTGAAATGATTGCTCTTTCGTCTCTGTATTTCATAAAAGCATCCGAGCGAGTGAAACGGCGCCCCTCTGTCTCTGTACGTGTAGGCTATCTATCTGATGCTGTCTGGTCCAAAAGACTATTGACATTGCTGCTACCCGTAGCATTGAATGCAAGGTAAGCCACCGAGCATCTGACCTCCCTTGATAAAAAAAGTATAAAATAGCCAAACAGCGTTGCTCTAAACTAGCAGAAATGTTCCCTTTCCTAAATTAGCCATGGGATGGAGATAGGGATTCGGACTTGTGGTTTTACTTAATTCTCCGTACTTGTCAATGATCATGACGGCATTTCTGATCCAACCATTAATTTATACATTGTGCCCCTGGCCTGAGAGGATGGAAGTTCAATATGTACACTGTAGCTAGATGTAGAACGCTAATGTTAACTGGCTAACGTTGCCCATGAAAGGAAGTCAGGCTAGTGAGCAATCATTTTAGCCAGGTAGCCTCGGACAAAAAATAAATAGAAGCGTGTACTGACAGAGTGATAGACCGTTTTCTTCAACATGAGAGGAGGATGTCATTGTATGGTAGAGTTGAAGAGTTAACATGTTTTTCTACTTGCACGGACGCACATACGCACACACACAGAAATCAGCACCATGGACAGTCACGTCCTATTTAGCTTACATTGATTGGACTAAATTGTTTTTGGTATATTTTAGTTTAGGTGATTTGATGATGTTGAAATGGTGCTGGAATAGTGGAGGCAGCTCCTGTTTTCTTTGCGACTTGCGGTAACTCTCTGGTTCTAAATCAATAGTTGTTTAGTGGTCCGAAAATGTCAGAAGCATTAACTTCCTTGACCATGCTGTAGGGCATGTAACTGTTTATCACATGCAATATGCTTTATGGACTTCACCAGACAGAGGTTGCTCTCCGGTTTTGTGATGAAACAAAGGTGTGGTTTAATTTATTCTGCCACTGTGTCTGTCTTCTTATTGCTTCGGTCTTTAGGCCTATATATCACGGTCGCAAAGCACATGAACTAACAGGTTATAGAGCAACCACCGCAATAATCACAACACGTAGGTTGTAATATGGCTTTTTCTGGCTTCCCCTTTCATTTTACCCACTGGATGGACTGACTGTCTGACTGACTAATTGCTTGATACAGAAGCACATGTAATATATTTGATTGCCATACATTTATAGTATATCATATCAGTATTTCTGTGCTACTGTATGTTATTTGACAGGACTGGTTGCGATTTAGTTTCGGGGCCCTGACAGTGGACCCTGTAATAGGGGTGTTGGCTCCTGTTGTGGAGGTTTTCCTGGATGTCTCCAGACAGACTGCTGTGCCTGTTACTGCTTCATACTGCCTAACTCCGGGAGATCATCCTGACAGTGTGCTGGTAAGGAAGATAACTTACACGGGTTACTTTTCTTTTCAACATGTTTAACTATGCCATGGTCAATATACATGTTGCCAAAATCACAGGTTAAGCACACAAGGTGGCCCCATCATGTTGTGTTTTGAGTGTTTTTCAGTCCCTTGTTCAAATGACTAACATAATCAACAAATGGTGGTTGAGTGCAGGAGAAACATAAGGAGGAGGAGCAGCTAGGAGATCTGGAGCTCCTCCAAGAGGACTCTGAGCAGGTAAACTGAACTAGGCTGCAGAGCAGGCAGATGGATGGGGCTGCACAGTCCTCAACAAACAGGAAAGGATTTCTCTTATGCTGAATTGTTTGAATGAATATGTGTCATTTTGATTTATGTTAATCTCCCTAGTGGCATTACTGTATAATGGAGATCCCTATACATTGTGTTTGTGTGTCTGTGTATGTGTGTGAATGCCTGCATGTGTGTATGTGTGTGAGTTTGTGTGTGTGCTCTGTAGGCCCACTGGGCGGACACAGAGAGGCAGATGAGGGTGGCTGCAGCAGAGCTTCAGGAGGCTGGCCAGTCAGAAGCCCAGAGGAGTGTCCCCCAGCTCTCAGACCTGTCTCTGCTCCTGCCACCTCATGTTCACCTTATCATCACTCAAAGTATAGCAAGTCTGGCATAACTCCAGCTCGTCGTTAAAGAGTGGATTTGCTTTTCCATAGCTCAAAGTGACATTGCAATATACTTATTGCATGTTAATACCTTACCTCCGTGTGTCTTTTATTTCTCCAAATACTTAAAAAAAAATGTATTTTCACTTAATTTAGAATAAGGAATTCAGGGATTAATGCTGGGATTGAGCCCTGGTCTCCGGTGGGGAATCATAAATGTGGCTTATGCTGTGTAATTACAACTCTGCACGTGTCTGTGTGTGTTTTAATGTGTTTAGGTGATGATAAGGAGTGGGAGCAGCAGTCCTGCTGGCAGACAGAGCTGGTGGCTGGCCTGGGCAGGGTGGACGTGTGCGTGGAGAAACTGCAGCAGGGCCAGGACAGATGGACAGCACAGAGAGGAGAGCAGACGGCATCAATCCATGTCATGGTTAGATCTAGCATAGTTCAATCCGATTACACAAACATGTCGCTCAAGTAAACACAAGGGGCCGGTTTCCCGGACAAAGATTAAGCCTAGTCTTAGTTTAAAAAGGCATGTTTTTTTTAGTCCAGGACTATTCTTAATCTGTGTTATGGAAACCGGCCCTAGAATGTTTATCCCTTTATGATAACAGTGAAGATGGATTGTATTATTTATTAAAGGGAGTGGGATCGTGTTCTGCAGATGAATGCTAATGGCTCACAACTGAGGGTGTGTTGTTTTGAGGCTCTCTCTGTATGGAAAGGAAAGTGAGACAGAGAAATATGGGAGCAGCTAAACTCCAGGCAGAAATACTCTACCAGGTCCATGCAGATATAGCGCAGGTAAGCACAGGAGGAACGCAATACATCTAATGCTGCGTAATGTAACAATCTTTAATGAGATGATTTACCCAAAAGTACTAACTTCATTTTACACTTAACTTGACTGTTGTGAATAATACCCAGACAATTGTGTTTATTTGTGATACCAGTGTAACGGGTATCATAAGAGGAAAGTCATGTACAATGAGCTCAAAGTATTGGGACAGTGACAAATATGTTGTTGTTTTGGCTCTGTACCACAGCACTTTGAGGTTAAAATGCAGACTGTCAGTTTTGATTTGATGGTATTTTCATTCATATTGGGTGAACCGTTTAGAAATGAGTCTTTTCGTACATTGTCCACCCATTTTAGGGGACCAATAGAAATGAATGGTAAATATTGCATTGTGTCATTTGGGAGTCACTTGTATTGTAAGAATAGAACATGTTTCTAAACATTTGTACATTAATTTGGATGCTACCATGATTACAGATGATCCTGAATGAATCATGAATAATAATGAGTGAGAAAGTTACCGAAGCACTAATATCATCCACCCCCAAAAATGCAATCATCTATTGTTATTGTAATGGTGAGAGGTTAGCATGTCTTGGGGGTATGATATTTCTGCGTCTAACCTTCTCACTCATCATTATTCATGATTCATTCAGGATTATCCGTAACCATGGTAGCATCCACATTAATGTAGAAGTGTTTAGAAACATTCTATTCTTATTTACAATAAAAGTGACTCCAAAATGTCACAATAATGCATTATTTACCATTCATTTCTGATCAGGTACAAAGTAATCTGAAACGCAACCAAAACAAACAGCAAATGCATCCAACCAATTTGTAGACCCACACGCTTGATGTATTCATTGTGTGCTGTGAATATGGGACCAAATACTTAACTTTTTACTACGTTAATACACATAAGGGAATGTGGAATGTGGTCCTTCTGTAGCTCAGTTGGTAGAGCATGGCGCTTGTAACGCCAGGGTAGTGGGTTCGATTCCCGGGACCACCCATATGTAGAATGTATGCACACATGACTGTAAGTCGCTTTGGATAAAAGCGTCAGCTAAATGGCATATATTATTATATTATTATTATTATTATATTATTATTATTATTATTATATTAATTTGTCCCAATACTTTTGGTCCCCTAAAATGGGGGGACTATGTACAAAAAGTGTTCTGTAATTTCTAAATGGTTCACCTGATATGGATGAACTTTAACCTCATAGTCATTGTATTATTTCACAAAAAATGTGTCACTGTCCCAATACTTTTGGAGCTTACTGTATATCTGTTATTGAATGAACTATCCCTTTAATATAGTTGATTAGTGTTTCTGTTGAGCGTGTCTTTCTATCCAGTCTGTGTTATCAGGTTCCTCCTGGTACAAGGAGTTTGATCTGGCCAGGCCGACGGTCCCCAGTAACTCTTTGATGGTGTTGTCGTTGACCCAGCAGAAAGCCGTGTTTCTCCTGGAGCGACTCATTCAGCTACTGGAGGAGAACAATCTGCCAAGTCTCTCCCTGAGCACCTACTGCCTCCGCACCTCTGGTACCTCAGCATGCCTGACAGGTCGCTCCTACCAGGTGGCGTGGCGAGAATCTGTCTCCTCACCACGCGCTCTCACCACTGGTGTCCCCCAGGGCTCTGTTCTAGGCCCTCTCTTATTCTCGCTATACACCAAGTCACTTGGCTCTGTCATAACCTCACATGGTCTCTCCTATCATTGCTATGCAGACGACACACAATTAATCTTCTCCTTTCCCCCTTCTGATGACCAGGTGGCGAATCGCATCTCTGCATGTCTGGCAGACATATCAGTGTGGATGACGGATCACCACCTCAAGCTGAACCTCAGCAAGACGGAGCTCCTCTTCCTCCCGGGAAGGACTGCCCGTTCCATGATCTCGCCATCACGGTTGACAACTCCATTGTGTCCTCCTCCCAGAGCGCTAAGAACCTTGGCGTGATCCTGGACAACACCCTGACGTTCTCAACTAACATCAAGGCGGTGTCCCGTTCCTGTAGGTTCATGCTCTACAACATCCGCAGAGTACGACCCTGCCTCACACAGGAAGCGGCGCAGGTCCTAATCCAGGCACTTGTCATCTCCCGTCTTGATTACTGCAACTCGCTGTTGGCTGGGCTCCTGCCTGTGCCATTAAACCCCTACAACTCATCCAGAACGCCGCAGCCCGTCTGGTGTTCAACCTTCCCAAGTTCTCTCACGTCACCCCGCTCCTCCGCTCTCTCCACTGGCTTCCAGTTGAAGCTCGCATCCGCTACAAGACCATGGTGCTCGCCACGGAGCTGTGAGGGGAACGGCACCTCAGTACCTCCAGGCTCTGATCAGGCCCTACACCCAAACAAGGGCACTGCGTTCATCCACCTCTGGCCTGCTCGCCTCCCTACCACTGAGGAAGTACAGTTCCCGCTCAGCCCAGTCAAAACTGTTCGCTGCTCTGGCCCCCAATGGTGGAACAAACTCCCTCACGACGCCAGGACAGCGGAGTCAATCACCACCTTCCGGAGACACCTGAAACCCCACCTCTTCAAGGAATACCTAGGATAGGGTAAGTAAGGGTAGGTAATCCTTCTCCCCCCAACAAGATTTAGATGCAAGTGGCTGTTCCACTGGTTGTCATAAGGTGTATGCACCAATTTGTAAGTCGCTCTGGATAAGAGCGTCTGCTAAATGACTTAAATGTAATGTAAATGCATGCGTGAAGTTGCATTTATCTGTTTTTTGGGGGGGGGGGGATATGATAAGGATATTGTATCCTTAGCTTTTTTTGTAAAATGTGTTTGTAGGTTTGTCAACAAAACAGACGTTTGGATTGGAGATATATTCCCGTGCATGGACCAAGTCAGTGCCTGTGTTTAAAGGTAAGGCCTCCCAGGTGGCGCAGTGGTCTAGGGCACTGCATCGCAGCGCTAGCTGTGCCACCAGAGGCTCTGGGTTTGCACACAGGCTCTGTCGCAGCCAGCCGCGACTGGGAGGTCCGTGGGGCGACGCGCAATTGGCCTAGCGTTGTCCGGGTTAGGGAGGATGCTCGCTGTGTTAAGAAGCAGTGCGGCTCGGTTGGGTTGTGTTTCGCAGGACGCATGACTTTCGACTTTCGTCTCTCCCGAGCCCGTACGGGAGTTGTAGCGATGAGACAAGATAGTAACTACTAATAATTGGATACTATGACATTGGGGAGAAAAAGGGGGTAAAATTCACAAAAAAAGGCACAATAGATGGTGGCACTAGTGGTTCAGATGGCTCAGTTTGTTGGAGCGTGGTACTGGTGTTTTGGGTTGTCACAGATAGACTTAAAAAGGGTCTGCTAAATAATCACACTATTCTATGTGATAGAACCATTTAACTGCGGTTGCTCGTTGTTCATGACACTGCCTTATCTTGTCTTATCTATTTTGATGAGTCAATGTCGTTGAGGGCCCCAGTGTCCCCCAAGCCCAGTCCTCCTCACTCATAGACAGCTCACAGAAAGACTACAATCTCTGACATACACTCACAAGGTAAGATTAATTGATTAATGAATTGCTTTTACTTCATCAGAGGCTCTGCTGATCATATTTCTGAAGAGTCCTAATGCTGTTCCATTCCTTCACAGAGGGCGAGCCTATGAAAAAATCTGTTCAGCCATCACATGTCTGTGTCCCCACACTGTCAGGTAAAGAACAACATTGAAATGGGCTGTTTATTACAAACTAAAGATTTATTATGACCAGTATTTTGCTTCCACTATGACTGTGTGCAGAGAAATTCAATTCTACTCAGGTGCTTTGACTATGTCTCTACCTTGTGGGGAACGCATTAACTGCATATAGTATTTGGAGACCAGAAGTTCCAGTATTTGAACACCAGAAGTTCCCCGACAAGATCACAAGGATGATTTGTTGTAAATGTAGCCCTGAGATAAGTTATGAGTGTCTCATAATGGCATGTAAATGCTTGTGTGACCTGCTATGTGTGTACCGTATGAGTCTGTGATGTTTCCCATACAGAGGAGGAGTGGGATAAACTGCTGGAGCTTTCCCCATTCTTTCACCTGGGTGAAAGGGTGTGGAGAGGAAGCTGTGTGGCTGGGGGGACCTCAAAGGTGGGTTACACAATAGTCTGTAGTCTGTATAATCAAACGCACATCACTAACGTCCTGTGATGTGTTTGGGCCAAAGAATTGTAGAAATGAAAGATGACCCACACACACACACACACACACACACGATTGCACCACCACATACCACAACATATAATAACCAAACAATGAACAATAACAAACAAAACATACTGTACCACCTCATTAAACTTTGTGAGGGACACTTTCAGTCAGTCCTTGTGCAACCCAAATGTAATTTGACACGGTAGCAGTTCATATTTGAGGCCAACTCCGGTGTTCAATAAGAAGAAGACTATTTCAGAAACAGTAAAAGTCTAAACAAAAAAAATGGGACAGGATGGTAGACAGATGGGAAGCTTCATCATGGGACTGATGACAGGATGGGCAAGAAGCTTTATTAATCAAGTTGAGGTGAGATTAGATGTAGTTTTTGTGTGAAGCACTTTGAAACAAACACATTCTTAGATAAGGATTACCATCCACAGTGTTGGGAAGTAGTGAAATACAGTACAACTAGTGATGACATTTTGCAGTATCTTGGTAGTAGTTGAACTGAATTTGAACTGAATTCAGTTGAACTGAATTCAAATATAGGTAGTGTTTTTAGTAATTAATGTCTTTTTTGTATTTTTCGGCATCAGGACTGCGTAATTCTCACTTTAAATCATTGTTTTTATGTTTAATAGGCAAAATGACACATTACAGTGTGTTACCATATGACCCCAAAGTGATCTGTTCTTGCAATTTGTAGTCTGACATTTTCGATTTACATATGATAATTTTTCAGTAAGTAGTTTATGAAGTGAACTACTTTTTTCGAAGTAACTTTACTTAAGTAAACTATATTTTTCTTAAGGGTAGCATTAGTGCAGCCTAACTTCTTCCAGTGTGAAGTAATTGGTAGCTTGGTAAACTATATTTTCAGAGTAGCTTCCTCAACACTGACCATCCATCATAGTCAAATCACCCCACCACCACGGGAAAAAAGCAGCGAAAGTGTCTGACATAGCGACATAACGCCACAGATGCTTCTTATCCTTCGAGGTTTCTCAACACCGTGAGACATTATTCCCCTCCCTTTGGCGGTCGTTGCTTACATTTACATTTGAGTCATTTAGCAGACGCTCTTATCCAGAGCGACTTACAGTTGGTGCATTCATCTTAAGGTAGCTCGGTGAGACAAGGTGAGAAAACCATAGAAAATACTTTGAACCAAAATAATAGGATTTTTTTCAGGCGAACTATGAAGTGAATGACGAAATTACGCAACAAAAATGCAACCAAAAGGCCAAACCGGACCACTCAACTTTAGTTTCATCTGTCCACATAATATTTTACCAGAAACGCTGTGGAACATCCAATTGCACTTTTGTAAACTTCCATGAACACCATGAACACCATTTTTGTTTAGGGTTTTACGTATCGTAGACTCGTCAACGGAGATGTTAGCACGTTCCAGAGATTTCTGTAAGTCTTTAGCTGACACTCTTAGGATTCTTCTTAACCTCATTGAATATTCAAGCAACAGTGCTGAACTTTCTCCATTTATAGACAACGTGTCTTACCGTGGACTGATGAACATCAAGGCTTTTAGAGATACTTTTGAAACCTTTTCCAGCTTTATGCAAGTCAACAATTCTTCATCTTAGGTCTTCTGAGATCTCTTTTGTTCGAGGCATGGGTCACATCAGGGAATGCTTCTTGTGAATAGCAAATTCAAATTTTGTGATTTTTTTTTTATAGGACAAGGCGGCCCTAACCAACATCTCCAATCTTGTCTCATTGATTGGACTCCAGGTTAGCTGACTCCTGGCTCCAATAACCTTTTGGAGAAGTCATTAGTCTAGGGGTTCACATACTTTCCCCAAATGTTTAAGTGATGTATTCAATATAGACAAGAAAAATACAATAATTTGTGTGTTATTAGTTTAAGCACACTGTGTTTCTCTTTTGTTCTGACTTAGATGAAGATCAGATCAAATTTGATGACCAATTTAGGCAGAAATCCAGGTAATTCCAAAAGGTTCACCTCACTTTTTTCTTGCCACTGTAGATAGCCCAGCAAACAGAAATGGCCAACTGGATTTTATGGATTGTTTCTGTATTTCAGGCAGAGGAAGCTCTTTTATTGGCTATCTGGATGCACAGTGGGAGTGTGAAGGAGATCTGCTCATGCTTGACCCAGATTGTCTTAATCCCAGAGAGTTCCTGGTCTACCACCATGGACTATTCAAACTGGTTAGTCACTCACATTCTCTCCCACATAGTAGAGGTTAGTGATGGGTCATAGTTCAAAGCATTGTTCAGCTCATCTTTTCAGTCAAAGGGAGATTAATTAGTAATTTGTATGTGGTCTATACTGTCTATGCGAAAGTATGATATATTTTTCAGAGTGAATGCTGTTAGCACCAATTACTTATAATTTTCCTCTCAGACTCCAGCAGTGTCACTCCAGATAGCAACTAGTCTTCCATCTAATAACTACAAATACAACGGCTTCCGAAATTCCTCCTTCTATCAGATGATGTCCCAATTTCTGTTGTGCGTACGTGTGTGTGTACGTGCATGCATATGTGTGTGTGTAAGTGTTTGTGTGTGCTTGTATGAATAAATGAGAGAGAGGTGACATTTCTAATTTGGAATAAAATATGCATTGGGGAACAGTATGCATGTTGTACTGAGTACATACTAATCAACATCACTAACATCTTTGCCTTTAGGATTGAATGACAGCTCTGAATCTTGGAGTTTAGTGTCTGATGTTTGTGATAACATCTGTGCCACATCTGTTTGCTGCTAACTGATGTTGTGTGTTGGTAGGAGACTGAGCAAACATTGTTTGTGCGTTGCCAGAGACCGTAGTCAGCGGGAGGATTCTCTCTGCTCCTGTCACACGTCGCTGTTGGGGACATGAGCTTTGACTCCAGTCCTGTCTTCCAACGGGTGTTCTTTAAGGTGCTGCCAAACTCCACCTTCGTCCCAGATAGCAACATTTTTCCTACCGAGTGCACTACCTATGACTAGAGCCCTATGGGGCCTGGTCAAAGGAAGTGGACTATATTAGGAAATAGGGAGGGATTTGAGACGTAGCATCTATCATATTCCAAAATACTGTCTGGAGATGACAATGTACTTATGACTGTATCATCAACAGGGTTGGGTAGTAACGGATAACCTGTCACAGGGATTAGGTAATTACATTGCAAAAATGATGTAACTGTAATCAGCCCAGATTAAATATATATATATATATATATATATATATAATAAAAAAGGATTATAGTTACATTCTAACAGCTGATTACATTTTGCATGACTTCTAGCTGCAAGTGTTTGCTTCAAACACACGGAAATGACAGATGAGCCACACTGCTCGGAAGTGACTTTTCAGTGGGAATGGATGCCGGTCTGTTTTAATCTATTTTGAAATCTCCCAAACTGCTTAGTTGCTTTCTGCAAACTTTTTTTTTTACCAAAAAAAAGGCTGACCACCACATACTGAGAACTGACTCCTCCCAGAATAAAAAAGGACATAAAAAACAGATGATTATTATTAATTTTTTTACCCCCTTTTCTTCCCAATTTCATGGTATCCAATTGTTAGTAGTTACTATCTTGTCTCATCACTACAACTCCTGTATGGGCTCGGGAAAGACGAAGGTCGAAAACCATGCGCAAAAGGACATATTTAATTAGTCAACAGCTCCACCCTGTTCAATTCCCAGGCACTGACATGAAACACATGACAAATGAATTACTTACTCAACTAAATTTATAGTTTCAGTGGAAACAATGCAATACAACTGTATTGACAATTAGTTGGTGGACACCCCTCAAATGAGTGGATACGGCTATTTTAGCCACACCCTTTTCTGACAGGTGTATAAAATCGAGCACACAGCCAAGCAATCTCCATAGACAAACATCACCAGTAGAATGGCTTTACTGGAGAGTCTTACATAACATAGGCCTATAATATTCAATAAGTAAATGGTCTTCTGGCTCCTACCCCGTTTTTACATTCAGAAGAGTTACAAAAAACATGATTTCTATACACAACATTATTCATTATTCAAACTTTTGACTAGTTTTGTGTGTGTATCTAATATATATATATGTCTTATGTCATTGCTTACATGTATGCATAAATAAGACCTTATAGATGCCAAGTCTTGGTCATGATATTGTTTCAGACTTTCAACTTGGCACTGTCTTAGGATGCCACCTTTCCAACAAGTCAGTTCATCAGATTTCTGCCCTGCTAGAGTTGCCCGGACAACTGTACAGTAAGTGCTGTTATTGTGAAGTGGAAACGTCTAGGAGCAACAATGGCTCCTCCGCGAAGTGGTAGGCCACACAAGCTCACAGAACACGACCGATGAGTGCTGAGCCAAGTGTCGGCTGGAGTGGTGTAAAGCTCCCCACCACTGGACTCTGGAGTAGTTGAAACACGTTCTCTGGAGGGATGAATCATGCTTTACCATCTGGCAGTCCGACAGATGACTCTGGATTTGGCCAGGAGAACACTACCTGCCCGAATGCAAAGTGCCAACTGTAACGTTTGGTGGAGAAGGAATAATGGTCTGGGGCTGTTTTTCACGGTCCGGGCTAGGTCCATTAGTTCCAGTGAAGGGAAATCGTAACGCTACAGTTTACAATGACATTCTAGACGATTCTGTGCTTCCAACTTTGTGGCAATATTTTGGGGAAGGCCGTTTCCAGTTTCAGCATGATCGCCCAACATCAGTGCTCAATCTCACTGATGCTCTTGTGGCTGAATGGAAGCAAGTCCCCGCAGCAATGTTCCAACATCTAGTGGAAAGCCTTCCCAGGAGAGTGGAGGCTGTTGTAGCAGCAAAGGGGGGACCAACTCCTTATTAATTCTCGTGATTTTGGAATGAGATGTTTGACGAACAGGTGTCCAGACTTTTGGTTATGTAGTGTACCTTTTGTGTGATTGTAGTATGTCACTGTCTCCAGTTTCTGCTTCTGGTCAATGCTGATGGCAACAGTGGGATGCATGGTGCTGAGGACTCGTTTATTTTACATCTGTACACCATGAGTGTTGCTTTACCACTCTCCATCACTGATATGGAGTATAGCTCTTCTGGTATATTGTTTTCCTCAGAGTGCGGCAGCTCCCATCTCTGTCCGTTCAATGTTCCGATCAGGTCTTCTTTACAATCAACTTGTCTGCTAGGGAAATTTGATGCGAAGAAGTTGTCCATAGTCACATTTCTACCTTTGCCCATGTAAGGCTCCACAAGTCTCAAAACCACAGTCTGGGGCCATTGCTCAACCACTGGCCTCGTTTAATCTTTCCCCAGATATGGAAAGCCATTGAGCAAGTACTTGGTTTTGGCTTAACTTAAATAAACATTTGTCCGGTCTGTTGGCCATGTATTGGATAAAACGGCACAAGCTTTGGTTGGAAACAGTTGCTCACAAGCAATGCAATTCTTCAAAAAACTTTTCGATGTGTTTGAGTGCGGCAAACCTGTCCGTCTGCACACTTATTGGTCTTGTCTCCTTGTCATCAAAACTCAGGTGTAACATAATCTCTCCAGCCATGTTTATACCTGGTGCTAGCATGCGTCCTTTGTCTTGATCTTGTTCACATTTTGTTTGTGTCCATATATACACATGGTATGAAAATGTCTCTTACCCATCCACTGTGTTCTCATTGTGACCAGATTTCCCTGTATGCAAATCATTTGAAAGATATTGTTTTTCAAAATTATATTCATTCATTTATTTTAGGAAAAATATTTGGTGCCATAAGTCAATGGTGCCACCTGTGATTCATTTGGAGGGTGGGATAATTAGGATTTATATGGTTTCACTGTCCAGAACCATCTACACTTGTGATATATCCAGACACAATGCATCCCTGACTACCTCTGAGAGGTGATAAGGAAAATCTAATCACAAACAGATCAAATGTGTCTTAATCGTCTACACCTGTGAAAAAATGTGGGGACAATCAGAATGTGGACAGGACAATGAACGCATGTTAGGACCAGGGGCTTATGAAGCGGTTGCATACCTATCAGACCAAAATGACTCCACATCCGTGCTCTTTCTGCCATATGCCCGCGGGACATACAGTACAAAAGTGCAATTAATGCTTTGAGTTCATCCATAGACATGTCCCACCCACGTACTGTTTTTCATTTTTTGTGTACATGAGCGACACAGTACAATATCTGTGCGTCAACATCTGCATGTCACATGAGCAAAGAAAACTGTAGAGTGCGGTGGCAGTTTCTCTTTGTGTGACATATAGGGCCTGCTCTCTGTGAGGATATTCTGGAAAGGCCTCCTTCCTGTTACGATCTCGTCACTCTTTTCTACCCAGTTCCATCCCTCCCAGACTTCTGTCTCACCATGACAGTTGGGATAACCGTCTCAGTTGGCCTTGTTCTGATTTTTCTGCGGCGAGGCTCAGACACCGGCGGCGGAGGCTCGGAGTCAACATCAGAATCAATTGAAGAGTCTTCATCGGCATCACTGATTTCAAGCTCAATATCCGATCCGACTCCAGCTCTTCTAAATTCTGCAGTCAGGCATTTTCAATGCTGTCAGTGCGTCCATTTGTTTGGTTTGGATTGCCATTTTGAACTGCACACGTGTGTTGTACTCAGCGTCGGGGGCGCCGTGAGAGTTATTTAAGTTACTCTTCAAAGAGGTAGGGTTTCAGACGTTTTCAAAAGATGGGTAGGTACTCCCCTGTCCTGATTTTAGGGGGAAGCTTGTTCCACCATTGGGGTGCCAGGACAGAGAACATTGTCCTGAAACTAATCCAAGTCCACAACGACAGTCAGAAGTACTGAGCAATCAGACAGTTCAAACAGCAATGATTTAACTTGGCTACTAGGTAAAAGACAGCACTTCAATTCAATTGCCCCAGCAAGACAATACCAAACAGCTACTTACTTATTGAATCCAAAAATATATTTGCTGCTCTTCTAGGAGTTGATCCCCTTCCATACTATAGATGACACACTAAGACTGGGGCCAAGTAAGGCTCCTTAAATAATCAGGAAAGACAGGCAAGACCACTCCCACTAAAGACACCCTTCAGTTATCAAGGGCTATTACACAAATAGGCCTGAAACTAAGTCCACAACGACAGTTACAAGTACAGCACAATCAGACAGTTCACACAGCACTATTGTTCTAAATTCAATCATCCTCTTCACCACAGGAGGTTGTTGGCTCCTTAATTGGGGAGGACGGGTTTGTGGTAATGCCCGCAGTGCATCAACCACATTTTTTCCATGTTTGATGCCATTTCATTTGCTCTGTTCCAGCCATTATTATGATCTGTCCTCCCCCCAGCAGTCGTAACTGCTCTTCACCCTCATCATTCCGCTAATTCCAATTAAATTGTGAAGTCATATGCACAATTATCAGCTTCTATCACCATTTCATCCATTGATGTCATTCATTCAGCGAGGAGAGAGACACATTCGCGCCTGGGTACCAACGCCCTTCAGCCCGTTTGTTTTAGCCCCTAAAGGTACCAATAGCTAAAAAAAAATACATACAAAATGAACAGGGAAACAGCCTCTAAATACTTTTCTGTTTGTGATTGGACAATTCTGACAACTGAGCATTGTAAAATATAAATATTTAGGAAAAGTAATTCAATCAGCAGAAAATAGCTTTTTTGGTGAGATTAAACAGAGTGGCTATAGTTCTGGATTTTCTGGAAACCAGAAAATACAGAGATTCCTGCGCATCCAGGATCCACTAGCCTACCTCCTTTCAGTTGCTGCTTAGTGCTCAGACACTCTGTGACTCCGTGACTACACAAAACAGTTTGCTCAAACTTAGTGTATTTTTACAACAGACAAAGAACTATGGCAAACATAAGCATGACAAACAGGTTGTCTAATAATTTGATGTTCTTTTTCGACAAAACGCTAATTGTTTTGCTGCAATGCAATGTGTAGACTGTGTCTTGCTTGTGCTATGGCAATATCCGTTACCGCAGATAGCCTTCATTTACAGTGCAAGTCAAAATGGACACACCTACTCATTCAAGGGTTTTTCTTTATTTTTACTATTTGCTCTAATTGTAGAATAGTGAAGACAACAAAACTATGAAATAACGCATATGGAATCATGTAGTAACCAAAAAAGTGTTAAACAAATCTAAATATATTTTAGATTATTCAAAGTGGCCACCCTTTACCTTGATGACAGCTTTGCACACTTGGCATTTTCTCAACCAGCTTCATGACCTGAAATGCATTTCAATTAACAGGTCTGCCTTTTTAAAAGCTAATTTGTGGAATATCTTTCCTTAAATGCACTTGAGCCAATCAGTTGTGTTGTGACAAGGTAGGGGTGGTATACAGAAGATAGCCCTATTTGGACCAAG